>NW_019173993.1:0-187421 GCF_001642475.1 Fonsecaea monophora | reverse complement strand
GATCGGTATAGGTAGGTATAGGTATTCCTTAATAGTATATCTTAACTAAAACTTAAAGTATGAGGGAAGGAAGCTTCCCTTAGGCGGTGAGTATACGGTACTTAAATAATAAGGGGTTATTACGTATAGGTTATACTTAGCGGTTCGTAATAATTATCCCCCCCCTAAGCTTCTCGTCCTCGAGAAGTTTCTAGGGATCCCCCTCCCGCGTACCGTAGGCGTCTCGCATGCTCGCATAATTTTTACAGTATCTTAGGGGTCGCGTACGGTCCGTAGCTGTTTAACCTCGTCGTCGTATCCTCTATTTACGCTCCGTAAATGTAGATTAATTAATTCTTATGATAGTAGGCCTGTCCCTAGGCGGCGTCCTTATGCCCTTAGGGGTGTCCTACACGTAGGCCTCATACCGTTCGTATCTCCGTACTATTAAAGGGGTAGCCGCATACGTACAGCGTACGAGTCGTACTCGACCATTATTAATATAGGTCTAGTAGACCTTACCGTCGCATCGTACTAGTGGCCCTTTATTATTATTTTCCTTTCGTTTTCGTTTTCTCTTCCTTCTTCCTTCTTATCTATAATAACTATAATAATAACCACTATATAAGTACTTTTCCCCTTCGTTCCGTATACGAAACGCATATACTGATAATTGGTAAAGCTTCCTACTCTCGTACCCTCCTATTAGAGTAAGTTCCGGCGATCCTCGACGGATTCGTATGTAAGGAGGCCGCGGTTAACATTCGTATCGTAGACCCTATAATTTAAGCTCTTCTCCTACTCCTCTAATAGTACGTACTACGGTAACTATTACGGTCCGCGTACTAACCGCTATAGTATCTACCGCCGTTACCGCCCCCGCTACTCTCGTTATCGATCGCCCTACTACTCCGGTCGCTACCGGTAGCGGGGCTGAGGATCCTAGGGATAACCGTCCTCTACGGCGCCCCCGTAAGTTATACGATTCGCATACGGTTCGCTACTAACTTATAATGTAGTCCCTAACGATACGCTCTCCGCCCCCTCTCCCTCTAAGCGGGCTAAGACGGCGAAGGCTAAGGGCTCCTACTACTACCGCTACCTACGCCGCCTACGGGCCGTAGGCGATATAGCGGGACGGGAGATCGAGTATATTTTTATAATCGAGACGGGTCGTCGTTCTACTAATTACTCTTATTATAGTAAGGGTAAGCGCGGTAGTCGCTTAGGCTACGTACCGATAAGTCCTATACGGTTCGTATACGTTCCGTAGGCTAATAATTTTAGATTCCTCTATTACGAACCGGCCTTCATGCGACCACCCGAGGACGCGGGACAGGGAAAGTTAAGCGGGAAAAAAGGCAGCCTCGTTAGTAAGGCTGGCCTTAGACACGTAACAACCAAAAAGGGTAATACGCTGTTACACGTAGAGTACTGTTACACGCTAAGGTCCTATAACAGCTACAACACTATAACGCCTAGACTTACCTAGATAGGAAACCTACCTAGAGTATATAGCTAGCTAGGTCTGCTTCTTCAGGAAGCGTAGTCAACCTCGTTCATAAATAATCGAGTTCCTCTCGGTTAAGTACTTTACGTATAGTACCGTACACTATACTCTTAGTTTCGTCTCTACTACATCGCCTACTACTATTTCACCAAGTAAACTACCTCGGGTTTACTAAGAACACCTCACGTGTAAAGCATCTCGTAACATTTTAACTACCTTCTTAGATAGTTAGTGGTATCGATAACGATGTCTAGCAGTTCCAACCCTAAGTCACTAGAACTAAGGCTCACTCAGCAGCCTAACCCGTTAACTACTAGCATTAATATAGCATCGGTTAACACCATGGAAGTAGCTAAGATGAAAGACGACCTTAAGGTCGAACACTTCTATAGAGATCGAAGTAAGCTTAGTATGTATCTTATTTAGCTTAAGGCGGTATTTACCTTACAGCGTACTAAGTATAGTACTACATCGGAGAAAGTACTGTTCGTAGGACTTCAACTTCGTGGATCGGCGTTCGAGTGGTTCGAACTCATCATGATAGACTACTTAAGTACGGCCTCAGGATAACGCGATGAAGAAACTAACTCGATCTTTAGAAACTTCGCTGTATACGAAGAACGCATTAAGTAGATTTTCGGCATGCTAGGAGAAGAACAGTCAGCTATACAACGGATCCATCAGCTTAAGTAAACTAGGTTAGCTACTAAATACTTCGCTATGTTTCAGCGATACGCTTTAAAGCTAGATTAGGAAGATAAAGCTTTCGCCTCAGCCTACTATTAGGGACTGAAGGACTCGGTTAAAGATAGAATAGGGGTCGATCGTCCTAACGAATATAAACTACTCGTTAAGGCCTCCATTGAGATCGATAACTAGCTTTACGAGAGACAGTTAGAAAGAAGAGGTGCTTACGGAGGGGGAATGACTTATAGAAGCCGCTAATAACATAGAGACCTAATAGACCTGGACATGGCCTAACGAGGAGGTTTAACCTTATAGAAGGCTAATACTAGAAAGAAGGGAAACTAAGGGCTATCTAAGTCGGAACGAGAGAAACGTAAGAAGAACGACCTGTACTATGAATGCGGGAAATCCGGACACCGTATAAAAAATTGTAAGAACGGTCTAACGCTACATATGATAGACGACGGTATAGCCGATTATAAAGAAATAAAGGCCGATACTTCATAGAGAACCTAGATAGTAGCCTATAACTAGGGTAAAGAAGTATAGAAGGACCACCTAGGTAAGGAATCTCTAAGGGAGGTAGGTAGATTAGGAAACGATAAACCTAAGGAAGAAGCTACCTTAGAAGAATGGGAAAAGAACGAATAATACTCGGTACTGTCCTAGACGGTCTATTATAAGGACGACTATCCCACCTACTACTCCGATAAGGAAGGTAGCGGATGGTTCCTAAAGAAACCCCGAAGGGGACGATAGGGTAGAAGGATGGAATTAGAGCGCTAGGAAGCTTTCACCATCCCGAAGGGGACCGAAATAAACAATAACGAGTTCTGGATGATGCGTACACTAGGACTAAATAAGTAAACTATGTTTATCGTGATTAAACATGACGATAAAGAGATAAAACTTGTCACCCCGTACTGGAGGTTACTTAGTTACTAGTATAAGGATAACTACGGAACGGAGATCGAATACAAACACCTAGTTATGGACCTAGAATAGCTAGTAAGAGCACTAACGACGGTCTAGTATGAGATATGCTAGACTACGGGATGCACCGTTCTAGAGATGCATTTACATGTGGGAAAGGGAGACGAAGCATTTACGGTACTAATTGTCACGAACACCTACGTGACACTGGACACTCAGCTCAGGCCACTAACTAAGGAGTTAGGCCACCAGCTAAGTAGCTGGCTTACCGCATGTACATAGCAAGAGGGGTCGCATCTGTTAACCTTAAAGCCTCTTTAAGCGTTGACATCTCTATCTATAGACTAGTTATCTATCAATACCGATCCCATAGTACATACGTTCACCCTCCAGTTAGCTAACTAGTCTGATAATTTATCAACGCTTCCCATCGTAGATGGCGAATGTAGTACTAGCATGCTATAGGCATGTCGAGCGCGGTAAGGACGCGGGCGCAGGCCCGTAATCGATCCTAGTCGAGACCGAGTCCTAAATTTAAAGAGATCGAACGGCCTCTTTAACCTACGATCGTCCCCTTGCAGTCTAACGATTCCTCTACCTAGGTAGGAGGGGAGCCATCGAATAGTACCTACCCCGTAGGAGAGGAGAGCGCTGGGTTGTAGAGGGGAGGCGAGGTGCCGTAGCTCACAGTAAAAGAACGGTATGACGAGGTCATCCGAAGGCTAGCTTAAAAGAGGATGGAAGAAGCAATACGTGATGGAGAGAGAGAGTTAGTAGGCGGAGAGCCTACTGACACCGTACTTGTAGAAGGTATACCGGCTCGGACGGTAAAAAGACCTTTATCGATTAGTGCGGGGCCTGACTAGAGTAAGTAATTGCGTCTAGCTAAGCCACCGAAGTATTCTACGAATAACCTTAAGGAATATACTGAATTTAAGACAGTATAGGAACTCTAGTTTATAGGTATAAATATCCTAAGAGAGGAGCATACGCTTCGCATTAATACAGCAGCTATATACCTTAAAGGTACCGCTGTAAGGCAGTGGGTATCTAAGGAAAGGGACGTTACTACGTGGCAGGAGTTTTTACAGTTCTATCGGGATCTTATTACTGCTCTAAGTAATCGCCTTTCGCTTACTACTTCTAAGCTATAAGTAAGGAAATAGCGGAAGGATCAGACTGCGAGGGAACTCCTAGACGAGATCGTCGCCATTGAGCAGGACATCCCAGACGACATGCCGTTACCTAAGCGACGAGCCTAGCATTTCCTTAACTCGCTGCGTCCTGAACTGAGAACAGCCGTTTTGAGAGAGATACCGGAGGTGACCAGTCGAGAATAGGTCCTTACTGCCGCTCAGCGTATTAAAGAAATCAACAGGAGCTATAAAGCGTATAAAGCGCAGGCTATAAGTAAGTAGAGAGCATCTACGAGGCCTACGACTGCTTCTAAGGAGACAATAGTTGTCGAAAAGACGAAGAAAAAGCAGCAGTCGAAGTTCGACGGCAACTACTATAACTGTAGTAAAAAAGGCCATCGTTCCAGCGAATGTTGGGCTCTAAAGAAGAACGTAGACTCGAAGCATGAGTTAAGCGGCGAACCCGTAGGAGGTTCAAAAAACTAAGCGCCTATGTTATGAGTGCCTCAGTAGCATTAGGGCTTCCTCTTCGAGGTATAACACGAGTGTCACTTTATATGATTATTAATATATAAGTGACAACCCCGTAAGGTCCTCGCATACTAAAAGCATTAGTTAACTCGGGGGCGGAGACTGACTTCGTGTCACAAAGCTTTTATATTAAGAATATAATGCTAGAAGAACTAGCCGGGCTTACAGCGCGCGCCGTAGACGGGAGGGCCGTTCCGGTTTACGGGCGACACGCCTACTTAATGCGTACTACTGACTTAAAGGGAGTCACGAGAGATATCCTACGTAGCTTTATCGCTGTAGATATCCATCATGTTAATGCGATCCTAGGTGCTAAATAGTTATCGGATGTAGATCTAGATATCCGTTAGTCCGAAGGAACGTGGACTTACCGTCCAGGATAAGAGATCGAGATTGTTAACGCGTAGACTATCTCCCAGGAGGCAGCCCTGTATATAGCCTACTTTAAGCCTAGTACACTTAGGGTAGAGGCAGCCTTTAGAGTTAGGTCTAACGCGGTAACGATCGATTCTATCCTTGTAAGTGGAATGAATTGATTGATTGATTAGGCAAGGAAATCTATCTAGCGCGTTTTACAGTTTTGTTGTGTGCCGCGGTGGAAATTCTTCGGCTAACCTTCCCAATAGGGTTAGGGCAACACCCCCCCACACTAGGCACTCAGAAAAAGCCTGTATTAGCCTTGTTTTCGCCTGTGTTCCTCGATGTCGTTTACAGCCAAATTTGTTAGGCAAAAACATCGATAAACCATGAAAACACACAACTTTTCACCTTTTAACCTGTTGCAACAGGTGCCTTTTCAACAGGTCTTTCTATCCCGTTTAAACCTTGCAACCTGATTGGCCCGTTGCTCAAACCTTAAATCAACGTCGTCGCCTCGCGAACTGCCAACTCTGCCAACTCTGCCAACTCTGCCAACTGCGCCAACTGCGCCAACTGCGCTTTGGCCGATTGCCTTGCCAATTCGTCTGTAATCGATCTTTCCTGTGATAATTCGTTCCGTTATCGATCGATCCTGTGCTAATTGACCTCGTCGCCGCCTTGTTTCAATGTCTCTCAACGCCGCTGTTATTCACTGTTTCTCTCCGATCGTGACTTGTTCTAGTGTCGCCATTCCAATCATTTCTCTGAACTTACTGAACTGAACAGGATTTAACGGCTTAGTCAGTCCATCTACTGCCATTTCAGTCGTTAGTATAAATGAAAACGCCACCGTCGAGTCTTCCACCTTTTCCCTAGTGTAATGATACTGAAACTCGACGTGTCTAGTCCTCCCGTGGCCTGCCGGCGTCTATACCAGCGCCAACGCCGCCTGATTGTCCCCATAGATCCTCGTTGCGGTAACCTGTTCTCGTCCAAGTTCACGCAGGAATTACCTCAAGTAAACAGCCTCTTTCGTTGCATTGCACTGGCCGATATACTCCGCCTCTGTTGACGACGTTACCGTTGTTCTCTATTTCCTGGAAGATCACGTAATTGGCCCATTTGCCAGCATAAATAGATACCCTAACGTTAACTTCGTGTCCACCGAGTGTTTATCGCCCCAGTTACTATCCGAATGACCAACGATCTCAGCGCTTACAGCCTATTTTTCATAAAGAATACCCCAGGACCTCGTCCCTGCTAGGTATCTTAGTAAGTGATTCATGCACTCGATCGCGATATCCGATGGATTAGCGTTGAACTGTGCGATCTTCGAGTAGGCATAAGCGATATCTGGTCTCGTTTGATTCGCCAACCACGCCACTAAGCCATTCATCTCCTAAAAGCGCTTCAACGCCGCGTATAGGCACTAATCCTCGCGCGGTTTTAACACCATCTTGTCATCGAAGGGAATCCTAACTGATTTTGTATCCTGAAAGCCGAATCTTTCCAGGATCGTGTTGCAATAGTCCTTCTAGTAAATGAAGACCTTTCCTGGTAATCGCAACACTTGGATTCTAACGAATGCTTTCAGATCTCCTAGATCTCTCAGTTTGTATGAGTTTAATAACTTCGCCTTTGCCTTGGTGATTGCCTCTTTATTCTGCGCGAAGAGTGTAAGGTCATCAACGTACAGGATAATCACAACCCCCTGTTGACTGACGAACACCGATTGATCGCCCTGGCATCGCCGGAAGCCCATCACAGCTAGTTTCTTCGAGATATCTAACCACCATTTACGTGGCGATTGGCACAGGCCAAACAATGCCTTTAGAACCTTACAATAGGTACCTTTCTCCCCGAATCCCGTTGGATGTTGTATGTAAACTACCTGTGCTAATCCTAAGTTGAGAAAAGCGTCAACGACATCTAATTACGCCAATTCTAGACCTTTAAGGTAAGAAATTGCCAGGAGTAATCGAATCGATCCAGATCTCGCCGTTAAGGCATAAACCTCCTGATAGTCAACGCCGCGAACCTGTTTATTCCCATGAACAACCTATCGAGCCTTAAAACGATCGGGTTTCTCAACAAGGACCTAATGGCCTGTTAAGACGTTAATTCCAGGCTTAATCGGCACCTCAGTCCATGTTTTATTTTCCAAGTAAGCCTGATATTACTGTTGAATCGTGTATTTCCAGCGATCGCGATCTAGACCTTTCATGGCTTGCGAATAAGATACTACCTTATGGCCAGTTATCGCTGCCTATCCGAGGTGTAACGCAACTACCGATGCCGCCGCCTCTCTCAGCTTACGAGACGGTTTCGCGATCCTGCCACTGCGGCGCGGGACCGCCATTTACTCCTATAGTAATTCCGAGTCTTAAATGGTCTGCTGTTGCACGATTTCCTCGTCCTAAGGTTCTACCATTTCCTATTCCACAGGTAATTGTGGCAAATCCAGTGGTTCTTCTCTCATGAACCCTAAGTAATCAACTAACGGTGCGTCCTGGATATCCTCATCCGTGTCGAACTCTTCTATAACCTCCACTGGTTTAAAGTAACGGCTCTAATCCTCATCAAAGATGACATCTCTGGACCGAAACACTCTACGTTCCTCAGGATCGAATACCCAGTAAATTAAAGAGGCCGCTCCGTAACCAACCATGATACAAGGCTTAGAACGGTCTGCCAACTTACCCTATCGCTTCTCTTTTAGTATATGAACGAAGGCACGACTGCCAACTATTCGTAAATGACTGAGATCCGGTTGTTTACCATTGAAACGTTCAAATGGTGTCATGAATCTAATCGATCTGTTTAGACTGCGATTATGTAAATAAGCCGCCGTTTGCAATAGGTTCTCCCACAGATACTTAGGTAATCCTGAGTCCTTCCGCATCGATCTCATTTTACTCATCAACGTTCGATTGAGACGTTCCGCAACGCCGTTTAACTCCGGACTGTATGGTACGGTAGGTTCCTGATAGATTCCGGCCTATTTAAGGTAGTTACGTAAGTTAGAGCCTTCGTATTCACTACCGTTATCAACACGAACAGTAATAACTAGTAAATTAGTGTTCACAGCGTTCGCGATGTAATGCTTCATCTAGGTCGCCGCCTCGGCCTTTATCTTGAGAAAATAGAGTACTACTCGTCTGGAGTAGTCGTCAGTGATAGTCATGACATATCTACTGCCAGTAATCGACGCCGGTGTGATTGGTCCTGCTAGATCGGTGTGAATCAGCTTATTTAGCCTCGTTACCGATCCGCTCGTTACTCCTCTTCTTGGTGCACGAGATTAATTCGCTAGAATGCAATCCTCGCAGGGTTTACCAAATGAATTAGTGAAATCGATGCCTGTTACAACCTTCTTAAGTCGATTAAGGTATTTAAGAGACAGGTGGCCCATTCGTCGGTGCCACAGTCTCGCCGTCTCGCCGCCTTTCATAGCTAAAGCATTGATCGAATCGTCCCGATGAACCTGGACCAGAGGCGAGACGCTATTCTTCATATCGAGAAGGTATCTCCTTCCATCTCTCTAAATGCTCGCAACCCGTCGTTTACCTTTGTAAAGGCCAGTGCCAATCAGGTTAGGAATCTCCTCGAGAATAGCAACGAATCCTTGTTCCTTAAGGGCCCGAATACTCAATAGATTCACGCCGAGGTCTAGAAAATACCAGACGTTATCGAATCGAACTGGCATTGTAACTCCGTCTCGTTCGCAATCGATAATGACATCGCTACAGCCTTCGGACACGATCTCGCTGTAATCTACTAATCGTGCTATCATCTCCTCTTTTCGGTAGTTAATGTAATTCGCTTTTGAATAAGTTATATAGTGGGAGGCGCCACTATCTAAGAGAAAGCCCTCTTCTTTAGCACCACAGATAGCGACTTCCGAGGTAGCAACGGCGTAGATATAGGCCTGATTCGCCTCTACCCCCCCATCTCTAGGAGAGTCTCGTCTACCGGCTTCATTCCTAATCCTCTCAATGAATTCCGGGATTAGTTGGTCGATTATCGAAGCATTTACATTCGCCTTTTCCTTTCCTTTGTCCTTCTTGTGACTCTGTGACTGTTCTTCCCGATCGACACGATCTAGATTGGAAAAACAGTGCTTCCATGCATGATCATTGGTCTGGTGTGTTCGGCAAGCCCATTTTCCATCTTTCCCTTTAGATTGGTTATTATTAGTGTTATTCTTCTTGCCTTTGTTATTACCGGAGCTATTAAATTGACCCTTCGACTGTGTCTTGAATGCATTAGCCTGATTAGAGTGTTCAGATCCAGTTGCTTATGATGCCCTCCGCATATCATACTGAAAGATCTTCTTAACGGCGTCGTTAAAGGTTACCTTTCCTCTTAATAAGTTAAGTATCCGAGAGACTGCCGTCTCATAATCCTCTCCTAATTCATTTAGGAAGATAGACACCTAGACGTCATCGGTAAAGTCGAGTTTAAGCGCCTCGAAACTTGCGCGGTTAGTTCGCAACTTGTTGACATACTCTTCGAGTGTTATAAACCGTTTAAGAGAGTAACTATTGAGTAGAACCGTCTGATGAAAGACTACCGCAAGACCCTATTACTTATAAGCCTTCTTGAGCTTCGCTAGGACACCCTTTGCTGTCCTCTCCTGGATAATGAGTGGCTTAATGTAATTACTATAGAGATTGTAAATGATCCCTTGTGCCTTAGAATTCACTACCTCCTATACGTTAAACTTCTTAATCTCCGGGATGACCTAATCCTGATAGGCTACCTCAAGCTCTTCTTTCGTAAAGCCCTTCTTAGGTCGCGTTTGCTTACGTGCTAGGAAGTCGTCCATAAGCTTTCTCTTTAAGTTGCTGTCCATCTCGTCTAGATGTATAAGCACTGAGCGTATTATTACATTATGACATTCCTGCGTCCGTAGTTCCATTTTACATGCTGGTAACTACACTGCGTAGTTGGACTTGCCCTGCAAGATTAGGCGATTCTTTCCGCCGTTGTTGAACCCCCCCATTATGTGGAATACGCTAACTAAAGCGTAGTTCTAGTGGATCGAATAGGTATTGGCCCGCGGCCGAATATCCCTGTCAGCGCGACAGGAGAGTGGAATTTAGGCCGTCGATGGGTCCTGAATCGATAACCGTTCGTTCGATGAAAGGATAGGATAGGTTGTTCCTTCAGAACACCTTTTGAACTCGTTTTGGTTGGTTTGTCGCTGTCTCGCAGCCTCCATAGCACGCCCTTGCGTCTGCGGCCAAATCCACCCAAAATCGATGGTTTCTTGTGGACTAGGTTATTACTGGACCATTCCAGTAAAGGACGACCTAGGAATCAAGTCGATGATAAAGAAAACAACGCGTATAAAGCGTGTTAGGCGCTCATAACCTGTAAGTGGAATGAATTGATTGATTGATTAGGCAAGGAAATCTATCTAGCGCGTTTTACAGTTTTGTTGTGTGCCGCGGTGGAAATTCTTCGGCTAACCTTCCCAATAGGGTTAGGGCAACAATCCTAGAACATGTAAGAGATTACGCCGATGTTTTCGAAGAACCGGATTCATCGATCCTACCTGAGTACACGAAGGTACAGCATTCTATCCCTATTGAGGAAGGGGCTAAGGTGCTATTTAGCCCTATTTACCCTCTCAGTGGAAACGAATTAGCTGTCCTTCGGGAATATATTAATAAGGCTAGTGCGAAGGGCTGGATATAACCTAGCGAGTCGCCTACGGGTGCCCCGATCCTCTTCGTGAGGAAGAAAGACGGAGGCCTTAGGTTATGCGTAGACTATAGAGGTCTCAATAAGATAACGATTAAGAATCGTTACCCTCTTCCACTAATCAGCGAGATACTTAATCGTTTATCAGGTGCGAAAGTCTTCACGAAACTGGATCTGCGAGATGTATATCACAGGATTCCGATTAAGCGGGAGGACCGCTGGAAGACTGCTTTTCGCACGCGCTACGGCTACTTTAAGTACTTAGTGATGCCTTTCGGCCTCTTAAACGCGCCAGGAACGTTCCAAGCGTACATAAACGAAGCGTTGAGGGAGTACCTTAACGATTTCGTCATTGTTTACATGGATGATATCCTCGTATTCAGTAGAGACCCGAAAGAGCATACTAAACACGTGCGACAAGTACTATAAAAGCTGAGAGAATATAAACTCTTCGTAAAACTCTCTAAGTGTGAGTTCGGTATAGAGAGTGTTGATTTCCTCGGATTCCGCGTAGGCGTAGTAGGCATTTAGATAGATCCTAGTAGAATAGAAGTAATCCGAGACTGGCCGGTGCTAAAGAGCTACCGCGAGATCCAGGTCTTTTTAGGTTTTATAAACTTCTACCGAGGATTCATCGAGGGCTACTCGAGAATAGTAGCGCCTATCATAGATCTACTTAAAGGGATGGTAAAAGGCAAGAAATCAGGACCATTCCAGTGGACAGTAGCGGTACAGCTTGCTTTTGAGCAGCTAAAAGCACGCTTTAAGTACAATGTGATACTCTCCCACTTCGAGAATGACAAGCCGATGAAGCTTGAAACTGATGCCTCAGGATCAGCCGTAAGCGGCATCCTCTCCTAAGAGCACGAGTCGCCTACGAACAGCATAAGGAAAGAATGGCGTCCGATAGCCTTCTACTTAAAGAAGCTGAATGAGGTAGAGCGAAACTATCCCACGGGGGATCAAGAGATGTTAGCGATTATACGTGCTTTTAAGGAATGGAGACACTTCCTCGAAGCGCCTGCTGTTAGTACGCTTATGCTAACTGACTATACTACGCTATAGAGCTTTATAGGTATAAAGGCACTGGATCGAAGGCAAACTAGGTAGGCGGAACTCCTAGCACCCTTTGATTTCGTAATTCGCTATCGAAAGGGCAAAGAAAACCCTGCGGACGGCCTTTTAAGGCGTCTAGATTACGTCGTAAAGGAGGAACTCGGGAACCCCCTCGGCGATTTGATTACTTTACGCTTACGAGAATTAATTAATGTAATCATAACTAAAGCCTCTCTATTTTACGTGAGTGCGCTGACGAGAGCTCAGACTCGCGGAATAAGGTACGTTCCGGAAGAGAGTAGCTGGAATACTATGCTTCCAGTATACGAGTCTCAGGCTCCTAGGAAGAGGAACGCGCGTAAGGAATCCTCTTCGGTGTCTCATGAAGAAACTCCGTCGATCCCTAAGTCTTTAGAAGACTAAATCCGAGAGTTATAGGCCGGGGATCAATAGTGTATCCGCCGGACCTAGGAAGGCCTTCCCGAAGGTAAAATAGAAGACCTACCCTACAAGGGGAAGTAGTGCGTTGACCCTACTGGAATTGTACGAGTCAACGGCGTAGTGTACATTCTAGAGGACCCCGCCATACGGAACGAAATTCTGAGAGTGAATTACGATGACCTATAGTAGGGGGGCCATTTCGGCTAAGGTAGAACGCGCGAGACGATACAGCGGTTCTACTGGTGGCTAGGAATGATTAAGGACATTAGAGATTACGTGACGACCTATAGTATTTGTTAGAGAATGAAAGTACCAAGGTATAAGCCGTACGGATTGTTAGCGTCGTTACTACAACCCGATCGGCCATGGCAGGACCTGACTATGGATTTCATTATAGGCTTACCGCCGTCGATGAGCAAGCGAAAGGCGTGCGACTCGATCTTCGTGGTGGTCTACAGATATTCCAAGATGGTCAGATTCATCCTATACTACTTAGATATCGAGGTATCCGAGTTAGCGCAGTTATTCGACGACGAGATCGTATCTAAATAGGGCGTTCCTCGATCGATCGTAAGCGACAGAGGCTCGTTATTCACATCCAGATACTGGGGAACCTTCTGCTACTAGCTTACTATACGTAGGTGCCTATCTACGTCCTATCACCCGTAAATAGATGGGCAGACGGAGCGGATAAACTAAACGCTGGAAGCGTACCTACGCTGTTATATTAACTATTCTTAAGACGATTAGGCTTCCTTATTATCCGGAGCCGAATTTACTTCTAATAACGCGGTTAACTAGACAACTAGGACGTCCCCATTTCAGGTATATCATCGCTACCCGCTAACGACACGCATGAATATAGTAAGAGAAGAGCAACCGGACGAGAATGTCCAAGCTCGAGCGACAGTTAATCGCAACCGAGAAGCAGAAGAATGGGCTAAGGACCTCTAGTAGAAAGCTCAATAATCCACCGAATAGTTTTACAATCGCCACCGCAAGGCCATCGAATTTAAGGAAGACGATTTCGTGCGGCTCTCAACGCGTAATATTCGCACGCGAAGACCTAGCGTGAAGCTTACTGATAAGTTCCTGAGGCCTTTCCGTATCCTTACGAAGGTCGGAAGGAATGCCTACCGTTTAGCACTTCCTGCGAAATATTAGCGTTTACATCCGACGTTTCACGTCTCGCTCCTTAAACCGTTTCATGTCCGACCCGGTCAGGTGCCGCCAGAGCCGGAGGATATCGATGGCGACTAATTTTATGAAGTAGAGGAGATACTAGGTTCTCGTACGATGAAAGGTGGAGAAAAGCAGTATTTACTCAGGTAGAAAGGGTATAGGCCCGAGGAAGACTCGTACTAACCCGCAGAGAATCTATCTCCAGAACTGCTAGAACGGATCGGATAAATGGATAAGAAAGGAAAACAATGGAAATGATTCATTCAATTTCTCTCGCACGGAGGCGAGAAGCCTACTAAAACCCTGCTGCCAGTAGTAGGGAGAAGCGTATAAGGCGCGAAAGAAGTAGGAAACAGGAAAGAGAATAGGACTAACACCTATCGATTAGTTAAAGACATCCATGTCGTCGACGCCCTCCTCGCCATCATTATCGTTATCATCATTACTACTGTCGCCCTCCGGCTCGCCATCATTATCGTTGTCGTTGTCACTGTCTTCCATAGGAAGATCTTCATGGTACTCGCTAGTTTAGTAGTCGTCAAGGCCCGACCTGTCAGGAACGGCCTATGGAGATAGGCAGAGGGTAGCGATGGGTACAGGTAGGTATAGGTATTCCTTAATAGTATATCTTAACTGAAACTCAAAGCATAAGGGAAGGAAGCTTCCCTCAGGCGGTGAGCATGCGGTGCTTAAATAATAAGGGGCTGTCACGTGTGGGTTATGCTTAGCGGTTCGTGATAATTATCCCCCCCCTAAGCTTCTCGTCCTCGAGAAGTTTCTAGGGATTCCCCTCCCGCGTACCGTAGGCGTCTCGCATACTCGCATAATTTTTACAGCATCTTGAGGGTCGCGTACGGTCCGCATCTGTTCAACCTCGTCGTCGCATCCTCCATTTACGCTCCGTAAATATAGATTAATTGATTCCCATAGCAGTAGGCCTATCCCTAGGCGGCGTCCTCATGCCCCTAGGGGTGTCCTGTAGGTAGGCCTCATACCGTTCGTGTCTCCGTACTGTTGAAGGGGTAGCCGCATGCGTACAGCGTGCGAGCCGTACTCGACCATTATTAATATGGGTCTAGTAGACCTCACCGTCGCATCGTACTAGTGGCCCTTTATTGTTATTTTCCTTTCGTTTTCGTTTTCTCTTCCTTCTTCCTTCTTATCTACAACAACTACAACAATAACCACCATGTAAGTGCTTTTCCCCTTCGTTCCGTATGCGAAACGCATATGCTGACAATCAGTGAAGCTCCCTACTCTCGTGCCCTCTTATTAGAGTAAGTTCCGGCGATCCTCGACGGATTCGCATGCGAGGAGGCCGCGGCTAACATTCGTGTCGCAGTCCCTATAATTCAAGCTCTTCTCCTACTCCTCTAATAGTATGTACTGCGGTGACTGTTGCGGTCCGCGTACTAACCGCTATAGTGTCTGCCGCCATTGCTGCCCCTACTACCCCCATTACCGATCGCCCCGCGACCCCGGTCGCTGCCGGCGGTAGGGCCGAGGATCCTAGGGACAACCGTCCTCTACGGCGCCCCCGTAAGTTATGCGATTCGCATGCGGTTCGCTACTGACTCATGATGTAGTCCCTAACGATGCGCCCCCCGCCCCCTCTCCCTCTAAGCGGGCTAAGACGGCGAAGGCTAAGGGCTCCTACTACTACCGCTACCTACGCCGCCTACGGGCCGTAGGCGATGCGGCGGGGCGGGAGATCGAGTGTGTTTTTATGACCGAGACGGGTCGTCGTTCTACTAACTGCTCTTATTACAGTAAGGGTAAGCGCGGTAGCCGCTTAGGCTACGTACCGGTGAGTCCTATGCGGTCCGTATACGTGCCGTAGGCTGACAATTTCAGATTCCTCCTTCGCTCGTTTCGCGTATGAATAGCCTATAGGCCGCCAACCTCGCCTACGCGAGGGGCGAGGATGGCGCGCCCGCCGTTACCGCCATCCAGCGCGAGGCCGACGCCATCGACGCCGAGCTCCGGCTCGTCGAGACCGACGTGGCCCGTAAGTCGGCGGGTGGTCTTGCTATTAGGGGCCGTGTACGTTCCGCCCGCGGTTCTAGTACGGGTGCTGCGGGTGCTAGCGGCGGCCAGCTTAAACCCCTTTTAGCCCACCTCATCGACGCCGTACGGGCCGCGGTCGACTCCTACCGGGAGGTAGTACGTACCGCACGCTTCCCGCACCCTATTCGCGTGCTGACAATTTTAGAATAACTTGGAGGCTCGGGTATAGCCCGACGAGGATTCGGGCTCCGATGCGGAGTAAGCTCCCTACGGGTGGTTAGTCGGGTGTTAGGGAGGCATCGCCCTTAAGTCGCGTGCGTTCCGCGTACGCTTCGGCTTAGGCTCCCTTAGGGGAATCGGAGTTTCGTGCCGCAGTAGATTCGCCTCCGAGCGTTAGAGCGTAAGCCGGCCATTCATCAGTTCGTACATGTGTTTTTTACCTTACTCGTGCGAGGCGTAAGAGATCCGTATACGGGTCGCCATAGCCTTAGCCGTTAGAAATGATAATTTATTCTCCACTCCTATACTTATTCTCGACGAAATTCGTCCAGCTTCCCCCGTACGTTCCGTAGGTACTCCTTAGGCTCCCAGCTATCGTAGGCCTCGCTAAACCCCTTCCATCGGACATAGTACTCTAGTCTTCCTTATTGTTCTCTTATAGCGAGGATTTACTCGACTTTCCATTCCTCCTCGTCGTCGATGTTAACCGGCTCGGGGGTTTCTCTCCCGGGCCGCCGGCGATACGTATATAGTAGGGATACGTAGAATGTAGGGTATAGTTAACTATACTTCTTAGGTAAGTCTAACCTATAGGCATTCCTCCTAATGCGTTCCAGGACTGTAAAGGGTCCGATGTTCTAATCCGTAAGCTTTCTACTTACGCGTAGTATACGGATATTCTTCGAGGAGACCATGACTTTATCCCTAATGTTAAAGAATATCTCCGTTCGCTTTTTATCGTAATGTTCAGCCATTTTTATTATCTACCGCTCAGCTATATTATGCGCCTCGCCGGCTTATAGTAGGGAGTCCGCGAGCTGGTTAGCCCGGTCCCGCGCGAGCTCATTCTAAGGCGTTACTTCCTATATGTTAAGATGTATATCTAGCTCGAACGTTAGTACCTAGGAGAACGGAGTCTTACTAGTAGTTACACTATAGGCTGCGTTCATCGCGTACTCTACGCTTACGAGTAGCGTAGCCTAATCAGTCTACTTATAGTTCACATAGTAACGTAGGTACACTTTAAGTATCTAGTTTATACGCTCCGTCTGACCATCGGTCTGCGGATGGAAAGCGGTAGAGAATAGGCGGCGAGTCGTAAGGTAGTCGCATAGGGTTCTAAACTACGTCGACGTGAATAGAGACCCCCTATCGCTAACTATTAATTTAGGCGCGCTATACTTCGCTACTACCTTTTCTAGAACTATTTAGCCTAGGCCTTAAGCGTTAATGATACTTACATAGGGTGTGAAGATTACCATTTTCGAGTACCTATTAACGATGACTAGTATCGAATCGTAGGCGATCCCGTTATATAACGAAGGCGGTAAGCCTATAATAAAGTCCATCGAAATATCTTACTAGGGACCCTTAGGTATAGGTAACGATTAGAGCTTCCCGTACGGCTTCTACCTTAACACTTTCATTCGTTAACATACGTCACATATCTTGACATATTCTTATATATCGCGACGCATGTACGGCTACTAGTAGTGTCGCATAAGATTCGCTACCGTCCGGTACTCGCTAAAATACCCGCCCTGTCATAGATCATCATAGTTAACCTAGAGGATTTCTCCCCGGGTTGTAGGATCATGCGGGACGTATACGTAGCCCCCGCGACGCGCTAGCCCATCCTTATCGATACTCTAGGTACTAGAGAACTCGCCCTTCTTAATGTGTCTATTTAGCTCCCGTTTCTACGGAGCGTCCTAGTACCATTCATTAAGTAATTATAATTCTCTTATACGGTCCGTAAGCGCTTCTCTACGCGTCCGTAGGTTAGCCGCCTCTTACCCGCTTAGGTTTACCCTTTCCTCTACCTCGGGAGTAGGTAGTGTTATAACATTATATACACTCTCCTCAGGACCTGATCGCCTCCGAGTCTCCGC
Source organism: Fonsecaea monophora (assembly GCF_001642475.1). Taxonomy (NCBI): domain Eukaryota; kingdom Fungi; phylum Ascomycota; class Eurotiomycetes; order Chaetothyriales; family Herpotrichiellaceae; genus Fonsecaea; species Fonsecaea monophora. The sequence continues at coordinate 169,779 of NW_019173993.1, read as the reverse complement.
TCGGATGAGAACGTCAACGATGACTTCGCCGCCGCGCCTTATACGACCCTTAGGCGCATCCTCTACGAGAGGCATGCGTAATCGCAGTAGCTCCGCAAGAGCATTCACTACGGGTTGTTCTTCCTCTACTATATAGTTAGGACGGCGGGAGAGCCCATCCGCGGGGTTATCCTTTCCGCGCCTCCACTAAATCAGGAAGTCGTATGCCGCTAGGACCTCTACCTAACGCATCTACCGTCGATTTAGGACCTTAGTAGTTATAAAGTATTAAAGCGCCTCATGATCAGTGAGGACTATCGTGCTTTCCGCAGGCGATTCAAGGTAATGTCTCCATATCTTAAATGCGTGTACAATCGATAGCATTTCCGCATCCCCCGTAGTGTAATTCTTCTCCGCGGGAGTCATCTTCCGCGAGTAGAACGCTACGGGGTGCCATCGCGTGCGTCCCCCCTACGTCTCGTACGCTTAGGACAGCACTCCCCTAAGCGCCTAGCCTAAGGCATCCGTTTCGACCCTGTTCCTTCGCTCAGGATCGAAATGCGCTAGCATAGGGGCCTCCGAGAAGCGCGCCTTCAGCGTGCGGAACGCAGCGTCCGCTTCCTCGGTCCATGTAAGAGTTCCAGTCTTTTTCCCTGCCTTTATGCCTATTAAGAGATCCGTGATGGGGGCTACTACCGCGGAATATCGGTAGATAAACCCTCGGTAGAAGTTAGCGAACCCTAGGAATACTTAGATATCTCTAAAGGTCTTAGGGACTGGCCACTCCTATATCGCGGATACCCTACTGGAGTCTATCGATACTCCTACGGTTCCCACGTAGAAACCTAGGAAGTCCACCTCCGTAGTGAAGAATTTACACTTCGATAAGTTCGCGTATAGTCTATGCTCCTTTAGGCGTTCCAGCACGAGGTTCACATGCGCTTCATGTACGGCTTCATCTGGACTAAATATTAGGATATCATCTATAAACGCGATATAGACCTCGTCTAAGAGACCCTTAAGAGCCTCGTTAATGTAGGCTTAGAATGATGCTAGCGCGTTCGTTAATCTAAAGGGCATAACTAGATATTCGAAGTGCCCGTATCGCGTGCGAAACGTAGTCTTCCAGCGGTCTTCTTCCGCTATAGGTATGCGATGATAAGCGTCCTTCAGGTCTAGCTTCGTATATACCCTAGCCCCGATAAGTCGATCTAGGATCTCAGGGATGAGAGGTAAGGGGTATCGATTCTTTTTAGTTACTCGGTTTAACCTACGATAATCGACGCAGAGTCGCAGGCTACCATCCTTCTTAGGTACGAATAGGATTGGAGCGCCTACCCCGGACTCGCTAGGCTGAATCCATCCTCGACCTATTACGGTCTCAATATATTCGCGTAGGACTCGCAGTTCTTTCGCACTTAAAGGGTATATAGGCCCGTAGGGTACTGTCTGCCCTTCTTTAAGCGGGATGAAATACCTCACCTTCGTCCTGGAAGGAGCTGGGTCTTCGTCCGGGTCTCCGAATACCGTAGCGAACTTCGTAAACTACGGCGGTAACTGGGGCTCTTACGTAAGTCCCGTAAGCGTAACGGTTGCGCCTCTTTACGCCTCTAAGGGGGCTAGCTGTACCTAGAGGAGGCTAATGGTAGCGTCCTTCGCCTCCTTTAAGAGTCTCTTAGCGCCTACTATTGACACCTACGGTTCGGGTACGTCTCGATAGTACCACGCACTCGATTCCCAGTTGATGTCTGGGTTAACCTCCTTTAGCTAGTCATAGCCTAGGATAAGGTCATACTCCACGAGCTTAACCGCTAGGTATCGGTGTTTCTTCATCTTAACTATTCTAAGGGCGTCCTTAACCTAGGTATCAACCTAGTGCTCATTATAAACTTCCAGCGGTTATCCGCCTATGGTTCGTACGCCTCTCTCCGCCCTTTCGCTAGGTAGACGCTACTCTACCGCCCGGAGGTAGGATATGAAACTCTTCTCCGCCCCGCTGTTAAGTAGCGCGCGGGCTATCTAAGCTCCTATAGGGGTGTAGATTTCTACCTCCATAACTAGTGCTTATCCATTTCCCTAGCCTAGTTCCTAGGACTTTAAGATTTTCGCCGGATCTAGACCTAGCGCCGCTACGGCGCCTAGTAGGCTAGGTCCTATTTTTTTGGCTTTTTCTTATCCTCATTCTTCCCTGCGTCGCCCGTGCGCTTCGCCTACGCTACGGCGGCGGTTACAGGTTTAGGGCGTGGACAATCCTTTTCCTTATGTCCTCGCTGGCCGCAGGCGTAGCACTCCCCGCTAAAGGTATTAGGTACGGCTCCCACCTAATACTTCGCCTTTTTCATGGGGGGAGACGGTTCTCGGTCGCGCTTCGCCTGCGGTTCCTGGGCTGATCGCCGAGGGGTCTGGCGCGTTGTCGACTGGGCTTGCCCACCTGAACTAGTAGGCGTAGAGCGCGCTGACCGCGTACGCTCCGCTTACCTTTCCTTTGAGACTACTGTTTCGAGCCTCTATGCCGAAGCGAGGACCTGGGCTCGCGACGTGATAGTCTTAAGGTCCCGCCGAACTGCGTCTCGTAGGCGGGGCGCTAGAGCGTGGAATAGTGCCCAGCCCTTTCTCTCGTCCTCGGTGAGAGGGCCGACTTCATCCTCTAACAGTATCATTTCATGCACTAGGTCTCTGACCGATTATGATGCGGCCTACTTAAGGGTTCCCAGCTTTTCGAGTGCTTCTCCCTTACGGACGTCGGCGTCTTCGATTATATCCTTACACTACGAGATAAAGAGGTCCTATATCAGCGGGATGGGGTTTCCTTCCCGCCGGTCTCGTCGCCATTCGTCAAGGGCGCGGCCCTCGAGATAATTAGCTGCGGTCCGGATGCGCTACGGCCAGTCCGGGACTACGTCGCTCGCTAGCGACTCGAAGATCGTCTGCCAGCCACTATCGAAGGCGTGGAGTTACTGCATAGACTTGCTCGTAAAGAGTTTAGGCTTAACTGTACGTATTACTCTTTATAGTTCGTCGCGATCTTTGTCTGGGGACGAATTACGGTAGGGTCGCTTACGAGTCGGTAGCGAGGTGCCTTCTACCTCCGCGTATACCGCAGGAGTTTCTCCTGCGACCTCTGCTTCCATCGCTTCGATCTCGAGCCTTAATCTTTACCTCTTGAGGGTATCTGCTAGTAGGGCTCTTTTCCGGAGGAGCGCCTATAGCTCCAAGTCCGCCTCGGGGTTTGTATCTGACTCTTCTGCTGCGGGTATTACGCGACCCGGCTGCGATTCGCGGTCGTCGTCTGTATCCCCTTCTTCGTCGGGGGTAGGGTCGTTTTGCATTGTAGGTTCCGTTAAGCTCCCCGTAGTAGGTTATGACGGTCCTCCCTCTATATAAGGCTCCTGGCGGGTCGCCCTCTTAGGCGCCATCGTACCGCGTGCGACGCGCCGGGACGTCGCTCCCTCCGACCGATCTTGAGGGATGCTTTAAGAATGTTAGGAACGGCCTATGGAGATAGGTAGAGGGTAGCGATGGGTATAGGTAGATATAGGTATTCCTTGATAGTATATCTTAACTAAAACTTAAAGTATGAGGGAAGGAAGCTTCCCTCAGGCGGTGAGCATGCGGTGCTTAAATAATAAGGGGCTGTCACGTGTAGGTTATGCTTGGCGGTTCGTGACAGTACGTAAGGGAAGGTAAGGAAGAGGGACAAAAGGTAAGGGAAACGTAAGGCGTATACGAAAGAGGAAGGATAAGGGAGAAAGGGGAAGACATTAAGTATCCCTTACGGAGGGGCGTACGATATAAGGAAAGAAGGAGAGGACATTATTCCTCCTTCTCTCTCCTCAGATTTATCCTCCTTATTACTAGGTTAGCTAGCTAGTTACAGAACTCTTTCTAAACCCTCACATAGATATCTCTAAAGGTCTTAGGGACTAGTTACTCCTATATCGCGGATACCCTACTAAGGTCTATCGATACTCCTACGGTTCCTACGCGAAAACTTAGGAAGTCTACCTCCGTAGTGAAGAATTTATACTTCGATAAGTTCGCGTATAGTCTATACTTCTTTAGGCGTTCTAGTACGAGGTTTATATACGCTTTATATACGGCTTTATCTAGACTAAATATTAGGATATCATCTATAAACGCGATATAGACCTCGTCTAAGAGACCCTTAAGAGCCTCGTTAATGTAGGCTTAGAATGATGCTAGCGCGTTCGTTAACCTAAAGGGTATAACTAGATATTTAAAGTACCCGTATCGCGTACGAAACGCAGTCTTCTAGCGGTCTTCTTCCGCTATAGGTATACGATGATAAGCGTCCTTTAGGTCTAGCTTCGTATATACCTTAGCCCTAACGAGTCGATCTAGGATCTTAGGAATAAGAGGTAAGGAGTATCGATTCTTTTTAGTTACTCGGTTTAGCCTACGATAATCGACGTAGAGTCGTAGGCTACTATCCTTCTTAGGTACGAATAGGATTAGAGCGCCTACTCCGGACTCGCTAGGCTAAATCCATCCTCGACCCATTACGGTCTCGATGTATTCGCGTAGGACTCGCAGTTCTTTCGCGCTTAAAGGGTATATAGGTCCGTAGGGCGCTGTCTACCCCTCTTTAAGTAGAATGAAGTGCCTTACCTTCGTCCGAGAAGGAGCTAGGTCTTCGTCTAGGTCTTTAAATACCGTAGCGAACTTCGTAAACTACGGCGGTAACTAGGGCTCTTATATAAGTTCCGTAAGCGTAACTATTACGCCTCTTTACCCCTCTAAGGGGGCTAGCTATACCTAGAGGAGGCTAATAGTAGTATCCTTCGCCTCCTTTAAGAGTCTCTTAACGCCTACTATTAACACTTACAGTTCGGGTACGTCTCGATAGTACTACGCACTCGATTCCTAGTTAATGTCTAGGTTAACCTCCTTTAGCTAGTTATAGCCTAGGATAAGGTTATACTCTACGAGCTTAACCGCTAGGTATCGGTATTTCTTCATCTTAACTATTCTAAGGGCGTCCTTAACCTAGGTATTAACCTAGTACTTATCATAAACTTCTAGCGGTTATCCGCCTATGGTTCGTACGCCTCTCTCCGCCCTTTCGCTAGGTAGACGCTACTCTACCGCCCGGAGGTAGGATATAAAACTCTTCTCCGCCCCGCTATTAAGTAGCGCGCGGGCCTTCTAAGCTCCTATAGAGGTGTAGATTTCTACCTCTATAACTAGTACTTAGTTATTTCCCTAGCCTAATTCCTAGGACTTTAAGATTTTCGCCGGATCTAGACCTAGCGCCGCTACGGCGCCTAGTAGGCTAGGTCCTATTTTTTTAGCTTTTTCTTATCCTTATTCTTCCCTACGTCGCCCGTACGCTTCGCCTACGCTACGGCGGCGGTCGTAGGTTTAGGGCGTAGACAATCCTTTTCCTTATGTCCTCGCTGGCCGTAGGCGTAGTACTCCCCGCTAAAGGTATTAGGTACGGCTCCTACCTAATGCTTCGCCTTTTTCATGAGGAGAGACGGTTCTCGGTCGCGCTTCGCCTGCGGTTCCTAGGCTAATCGCCGAGGGGTCTAGCGCGTTATCGACTAGGCTTACCTACCTAAACTAGTAGGCGTAGAGCGCGCTGACTACGTACGCTCCGCTTACCTTTCCTTTAAGACTACTGTTTCGAGCCTCTATACCGAGGCGAGGACCTAAGCTCGCGACGTAATAGTCTTAAGGTCCTACCGAACTACGTCTCGTAGGCGAGGCGCTAGAGCGTAGAATAGTACCTAGTCCTTTCTCTCGTCCTCGGTAAGAGGGCCGACTTCATCCTCTAATAGTATCATTTTATATACTAGGTCTCTAACCGATTATAATACGGCTTACTTAAGGGTTCCTAGCTTTTTAAGTGCTTCTCCCTTACGGACGTCGGCGTCTTCGATTATATCCTTATACTACGAGATAAAGAGGTCCTATATTAGCGGGATGGGGTTTCCTTCCCGCCGGTCTCGTCGCCATTCGTTAAGGGCGCGGCCCTCGAGATAATTAGCTGCGGTCCGGATGCGCTACGGCCAGTCCGGGACTACGTCGCTCGCTAGCGACTCGAAGATCGTCTACTAGCTACTATCGAAGGCGTAGAGTTACTATATAGACTTACTCGTAAAGAGTTTAGGCTTAACTATACGTATTACTCTTTATAGTTCGTCGCGATCTTTATCTAGGGACGAATTACGGTAGGGTCGCTTACGAGTCGGTAGCGAGGTACCTTCTACCTCCGCGTATACCGTAGGAGTTTCTCCTACGACCTCTACTTCTATCGCTTCGATCTCGAGCCTTAATCTTTACCTCTTAAGGGTATCTACTAGTAGGGCTCTTTTCCGGAAGAGCGCCTATAGCTCTAAGTCCGCCTCGGGGTTTATATCTAACTCTTCTACTGCGGGTATTACGCGACCCGGCTACGATTCGCGGTCGTCGTCTATATCCCCTTCTTCGTCGGGGGTAGGGTCGTTTTACATTATAGGTTCCGTTAAGCTCCCCGTAGTAGGTTATGACGGTCCTCCCTCTATATAAGGCTCCTAGCGGGTCGCCCTCTTAGGCGCTATCGTACCGCGTACGACGCGCCGGGACGTCGCTCCCTCCGACCGATCTTGAGGGATGCTTTGAGAATGTCAGGAACGGCCTATGGAGATAGGCGGAGGGTAGCGATCGGTGTAGGTAGGTATAGGTATTCCTTAATAGTATATCTTAACTGAAACTTAAAGCATGAGGGAAGGAAGCTTCCCTCAGGCGGTGAGCATGCGGTACTTAAATAATAAGGGGTTGTCACGTGTAGGTTATGCTTGGCGGTTCGTGACAATACCTTATAAGTATATAGCTACGCTCATTACCCTTTTATAGTTACACTCTCGCGTAGTTAACTTATAATATATACTTTACTATACTATTCTAAAGTTATATGACTATTTATACCTTACGTACTCTCGACCTAGCTTATATAACTAAGGAACTGTAACTAAGAAGCCTAACCCCGTTAGGCCATATAGGAAGCAGCGCTGACACGAAGGGGGTTCGTAGAGGCATTTATTTCCTCTTATATAGAACTACCCTCACAATGCTGCTGAGCTGACACTGTTAGAGCAGTCAAAAATAACATACTCCTTTGTGATGAAGCAGTGTGACGTGCCCATATTAACAAACCGCCTTTCATCTTTAACCATAGCTTCATCAGCCGCCTTCTGAGCTTCCTCTGTGGCCTGACTCTTGCCTGGGTCGTCGAACCACACTTCTGTGATCCCATCAAGTGGCGCTGCTAGCCCACGACCTTTGCCGATACTGGCATTAAGCTCAGGGGCGATCGTATGACTCTGTATATACTTAGTCATATTTGACACATCCGCAAATTGATTCACGAATGGCCCATGATCTTCTAGCCACGTCTTATGGCATGCTTCTTGACTGAGGTTGTCTCGCCTCGTCAACAGGTAGGTACACTTGATAGTCTGGCCTCCCAAGGGCTTCTTGTCGGTGTAGTCGAAGATGACATGTTCTTTCGTCATGAACACGCGGGACTTCTTGACATCGATAAATTTGTCCTCGTCAGCCGATAACTCAGCAGCAGCGGCTTGTCCCTCAGGTGTTGAAAGGCCTGCTTGGAAATCCTCGACACTATCCCACCACACTTCTGTGATCCCCGCAACTGGACCGAGCATATTGCGGGCGCTGCGTAGCGCCTCGTTGATCGGTGTCTCGATTATATGGCTTTGCACGTATTTCTTGGCGCGAATTGCTTTCGCATGGCGACGAACTAACGGTCCATGTTTGTTCAGCCAATAATCGTAGAAGACTTTCTCTGGCATATCTGGACGTCTCTCAATAACATAGACGAGCTTGATCATATTGAAGGCTCTCCGATGGTAAAATGCGTTATGCGAGCTTATAGTATCGATGTGTATATGACTTGATAGTTAATGATGCAGTCTTGACAGCTCTCTATTTATCCTCTACTTTGATATATGCGGAATGAAGTAGAAGCCTCGGTTACCCTCCCCACTTCCTACTAGTACCTCATGACATTCCACACAGAGACTGATAGATAGATCCGAGGAATAGACTATAAAGGGCGGGTTATAGTTAGCGAGGACGGCGTCGGTTAAAACGACTCGTAAGAGAGGTGTAGGACGACGAGGTCCAGTAGATCAAATTAGTAATTGCTTCCTGCTGATTCTTGCAAGATTCCCCGACAATGCCCGAAGCACGATCGAACTTCGACGCCAGTCGACTTCTGGATAATGATAGCGACATTATGGGTGAGTACAACACTGTCGTGGACGGTACCTTAGACATGAGGAGAAAGTTTCTTTCATCGTGAGCTAGCATAATCCTTTTAGGAGGGCAAGCTCAGCCTGGCAGCCCATTCCTGATGATGGTGACTCATTCAGGCTGCTTTCTCTTCATGCCGATGGAGTAAATGAAGAAATCGAGGCTACTCTCATTATAGCACAGCTGAGCCAGCAGCCCAACTATGAGCCGCTGCCGTATAATGGGAGCTACCGCAGGGGCTGTCCCAGCAAGCCCAGTAAATTAAGACAATAAACGGAGAGCATGTTACTAGAAATACTAGTATTTCCCTACAACCTAATCTCGCCGCTGCTCTCAAAAAGCTGCGGTGCCCTGATGCACCGAGGCTTCTCTTTGTGGATGCGTTGTGCATCGACCAAGAACAGCCAAGCGAAAATCTCAGCAGGTCATGATGACGGAGATAATATTCAAGACCGCTGAATGTGTCCTGGCTTAGCTTAGACCAGGGGATTTGCCCACAGATACCTTATTTAAAGCCTTAACAAAGGTAGGGCCTAGAAGAACCATCAGCTACGATATTGAGTCCGCGATTTGAATCAGCACCCATGTTTATTTCAAATTGCAGTTGACATCGCTCAAGGAAACAATGATGGGCCTGGTTGATAGAACCTACTGGCGCAGTGCGTGGATCGTTCAAGAGTGCATCCTTGCCAAAGACACTATTCTGTACTGTGGAAATGCCTACATCTCTTGGGGAGAGTTTCGGCTTCTCTATGCAATGCTCCTTCAGAAAGAACCTGGACCCAACATGAGGAGGTACACGGCAGCCTAAATGGGAAATGGAATAACACGATTCGACCACATCACGTCGCAGAGAGCCAAACGAAAAAGGTACCCGGTACCTCTGAAAACATCATCTACTTCTTCCAATCGTGGGAGAGCACAGATGCGAGAGACATGGTCTTCGCGTTCCTCGACTTGATCAACGAGTCCCAGGAGGACCGCCCGAGACGTATTTGAGCGTATCCGCTACCGAGGTGTACTTGCGCGCCTGCCATGCTTATCTGCCAGTCCCTAAAAACGCCGTGCCTCACCGCGTCCTGTGAGGTCTTCGACTGATGCTCAGAAGGTCTTGGGCGAAGTGGTCAAGCTGGTCGATCTAGACGATCTGTGGTGCGATATCAGAGGGATCACGGGTAACTTACCAGGGGTTGGTGCGAATCTTCATGAGAGGAAGCCTGTTCCCGCATATTTGGAGTGTCTTGTAGACGATTTCGCAAGGTTAGTGGCGAGGCTCGATGAACTCTAAGGCCATTACGCCAAGCCACTTGATCTTAAATCCCCCCGAGTGTCGGTTGACCCAGGCTTATGTTATCACAGACCATGTACTGGAGGTGGGTGGGAGGCACCCAGGAGGCTTCCAGGCCTCGGCGCTGCGCCTTGTCCCGAGGTTGCCAGAATTATGCAGTGTCGTGTCTTGTGTACTCTGTACAAACTACCTCGTATACTCTCGATCAGCGCCCCTAGTCCCCGCAACCCGGCGATTCTTTAGGCACTCTGGGGTGGCCCCCATGCTTACTAGACTTCGTGCGCTTCATGCTCATAACATTCACCACGCTACAGAAGCATGCACCATTAATGCACGGTATTGTAAAGCGTTTAGAGTCCCCGTCAAATGGAGCCCGCCTTATTTTGGCTCTGACTGACTCCCAACAAGAACGCCTAATGTCTGGAAGTTAAAAAGGTTGGTTTGGCGGTTCGTAAGTGAGGGGTGCGCCAAGGGGCCCTGAAGTCTGGGGCAAAGACCCCCAGATCATCGTTGACACCAATCTCTACGTTACACTTCCACACCTAGTATTGTGAGCATTGCAGAAGATAACGATAAAGTCAATACTGACGAAGCACGCAGTCTACCCTTCCACAGATAGAAGCCATGATGGACAGAGCGCAGATGCCAGTCTCGGCCTCAGAAGCCATGCCTAGGACAAGACGTTCTCTTGCCTGTAACTTTTGCAGGGTCAAAAAAGTTCGATGTAGGCAGCCGAGATCCCGATATTGATTGCTTCTGACTGCTTCCAGGTGATGGAGGCAATCCATGCGTGTATTGCCGGGACCGCAATGTAGCCTGCACTTGGCCTTCAGCACGGCGAGTGAGGCCAAAAGACAGACAAAAGGAGCAAGAGAGATCAGCCGAGCTCCTGACGAGACTCGAAGCCTTACTACAGGCAAACAGCAATAATACAGAGAATACCAAAATCCTCGAGACTACAGACGAGCAAGGTAAATCTTCAATTTCAAGCCTCCGACCTCAGCACGAATTCGAGATGACTGCGGCACAGCATAGGACCGCTTTTGCCAGCGATATCACCTTGGAGCGTGCCTCGCGAGCTTCTTTGGAGACATACACGACTGCAACTTCTGACACTTTGATCACGTCCACCACGGAAATGGCACTGGGCCGGGATGCCATGGGAGCTCCTGATGCGCCACCAGAAATCCGTCCCTCTCAACAGCAAACCCCAATATCGACCTCAAGAATCACCCCAATGCCTGACCCGCACGTGTTCGGCATCGTCGACAAGTCGACAAACAGTTCACCTGGCTGGTCACGGAGCGAAGCCATCAAATCACCACGCTATGACGATGGGAGGGTCAGGGCTGATGGTCAGGAGGAGCGTAGTATTGACAAACAGGAGAGAAGCAGTATCTATTCTGCCGAATCGGTAGGTGCTTCCACGTTACTGTCACATCCGCCCGACGAGGCTAATCTTGCATCAGTCATACTACGAGTACCACGGTAAGTCCGTCATTCTGATGTCTCTCACACTAGCTGCTCAACGCTGTCAGGTCCGAGGTCCTTTCTGTCGATATGTTCAAAGCCGGGCATCCAATGGGTCACGGATCGATGCGGATGCTCGGGATTCCAGGAATCTGCGATTACCTTCACACGGGAAATAATGCGACCGCTCAAGATGGAAAAGAGGATGTCCCCCGTTCGTGCCCCCGAGCCGAGCGCAAATGACGCCTGCGTGTATGCGAGATGTGAGACTTTCATCTTCGTCTTGTGCCGGAGAATGCTGATCCTCGCGACACTAGGTTTCTTCGAAGCAGCGCCGGCAGCCAGATTCGGGGTTGTGCAGCAGTCTTGGTTTGAGTCGAGACTGCGTGCCCATCTGAACGGCCTCGATACCAGCGAAGACCCTGCCTGGTACGCATTGAGGAATATAATCTACGCCACGGGATCACGCTTGCACCTTGCCAAAACTGCAACATTCCAGGAGGCATCTCAAACATCGTGGGAATTTTTCGAAAATGCACTATCCATGCATACGGAGATCTTATACTTTCGAAGCTCTCTCATCGGCGTGCAGGCTCTTTCGCTCATGGTAAGCAAGACAAATCTCCGCCACTTCCGCCAAAGACACATCCACTGACAGAGGGAGGCTTATTTTGTGGACGAGCTGGGCAGCCCAGCGCTGGAGTACATGCTATGCTCCAACGCTCTACGGCTAGCTTGCTCGAAGGGCCTACATCGGCAAGCCGTGGCTTCTTGGGGGTTGACAGATCAAGAAGCATGCCATCGAGACTGGATATTCTGGGCCATATATTGCCTGGAAAAGAGTATCGCCTCACGTTCAGGTCGGCCGTCTGTGAGTGGCCGGAGATTTGACATAATCTAATCTTCTAACTGAGTGTGCCTAGATCACGGATGACAACGATATCAGTTGCCCGATCCCAGTCTGTGGGCCCACTGGAAGCTCCGTGGACGTGGTGTATTGTAACATGCTCATTCGCCTCTCTCAGCTATCGTCACTGGTGAATAAGCAGCTGTCCAGCGCTCAAGCTTTCCAACTGAAGCCTGGCGAGACGATCAAAACTGTCGTTGCCTTGGATCAACAGCTCAGAGCACTCAAAGACTCGATGGCATACGTTTTTCGTGTCGATGCCCCAATCAATCCAGCTACATTGCCGTCGAGTATCAAGCTGAACCAGGCGCTCCACTTACAATTCATGTACTACAACCTGCTGTCCGAAATTCACAATGCTTTGACGTACCCCTGGTCTCAAACGATGCTCAGGCCACAAGACAACTTCGAGGATCGAAAGCAAGTCGAGGCCTCGCGCTCCATTGTGGCCGAAGCTGCTCGTGCGCTAATCCTAGCGACCAAATGGGTCCACCTGGATGCCAATTGTCCGATACTGTAAGTAGATGGTTTTTATCAATTCTGAGTGGTCCTTTTCCATGATGGATACTGAAGATTGTCTAGGCTCGCTTTCTCAGCTCCTATCCAGGCCGTCATCGACCTCTTTATTCATATCTTACAAGCTCCCGAGAGCCCGACTGTCCAATCTGATCTCTCACTACTGGACATCGGAGCAGGCCATTTTGCCCGAGTGGAATTTGCTACAAATTCCGAAATATCCACGTCATTTGTCAAGCAACTTGCCTCGTTTGCCCGTGTGGCCGTCAAGCATGCAAAAAGTGCGATCCTAAATAGTGGTGGTCCAAGTGCTACTCAGGGCTCTGTAGGCGTTGAGAATATCTCAAAGGAGATCGACATGATGTGCAATCAGAATCACCTACAACATGGTGACATGACTCAAGAGGTAGGGGGAACGTCGCTACTCCCAGTGATGCACAGTACTGACCTCTTCAAACTAGGCTTCTGATTTCGAGCTCTCTGATTTCCAGCCAGAAAGTCTTAGCATGCTACTTCCGGGCCTCGACCTAGATACGGAGACGAACGATTTCTTCAATTGGGAGCTATGAAAGTGGACAAGTCGGGGGCATATGCGCGGGACAAGGTCCCTATGATACGGATCGATATAGCCCGTGCCCTGGGTTTCTACCACAGCTCAATTGCGCCCTCATTTCTTCAGCGCGAGGCTATCGTTGACAGCGATCCCTGAAGAGAAGTCGGCCAGCTTTGTCGCCATGTCCACTGGAAACGAGTAATGCTCGTGGATATATTGCCAGCCATTGCTTGTCTTTTGCATCAAACTTGTAATGCGGAAGTGCAGATCAAAATCGTTGCCGTCCTCTGCCTTGCCCCAATATCTTTCGAGCGCAGTCGCGTACGCAAAAGTCTCGCTCACGGCGACGATCTCCAAATCCTTGAACGCGACGTGCGCATCTTTGAGATACAATGTGACCTTCTCATAGTGGGCGCGAAAGTCCGGCCGGTTCGTGCATCCCATGAGATCAAAGATCATCATGTCGTCGAGCTCCCAGAATCGCTTGCCGCCGTGGGGATCTTCCAAGCACTCGTAATTGCAAAAGCGCGAAAAGGCTTTGTAATGTTGAAGCACCTCCTCCTCGACATGCTTTAAATCGGGATTATGATACTGTATGTCTCGTTAGCACGTGGCAGAGCGCAGCGCGGCTGTCTGTTCCAACCTTAGACGGTCCTCCTGGGAGGTGGCCATGGAGTTCATCGGTGGTGGTCAAGGTCGTCTGCAAAAGACTTCAGTGACTGTCCATGCAAAGCCACTCAATGTGACGAACAATTCTCATCTGCAGGGGCTACATACTTCATCTTTCCATACCGACATGGTTGCTGGGCACTTGATAATATGTGCCAGTTACTGATCTACTCGAAAAGAACCTCACTGACAATGCGTAGATATTATGACTACCGGGCAACCTGTCTATATTTCACCTCCCGCAAACCGGATACCTCTCTCTCCGAGCATGACAACTTCGGGTCCAGTCTTCCCCGTCTCGGATCTTTGTGCATCTTCCGGGAATATTAGTTTACACCCTGTTGGAATTACGTGGCTCGGTCTTGGAGCTTGATATCCTGTCACCATCACAGTGCAGCCGAAGCCGGTAGTGGTAACAGTTACAACGGATCCGGCATCGAGATCTAGGAAAGGAGCTAGTGGTACGTTCAATCCGTCGTTCGAATGAGAGATTCTGCGATATTCTCATGCTCTGCTATCGGTGGTGGCGCACGATGTGCGAGAACGGGTTCATATCACGACTATGCAAACCCTCTTCGGCCCTGAGATGTAGATTCTACCGACTAGAGACTCACTGGAGAGTCAAAATGCTCAAACCCGTTATCGAACATGATTTAAGGTCGATACGACTTTCATACGGTAACTCATTCTTGCCCACCGTACAGAACTGCCTCAGGTCCGTTGCAGTAAATGTGGGCGATGGAGCACTTTCTACCTTTCGTTGTAGAGCAACCAAGTCCTCCCTCGAGCTCAATGAGCGCTCTTAGCCTCGACCTCGGGAATATCGACGCTCACTTCCTCGACCTGCTCGTAGCTGTTGCGTTTTGAACCTCCAGGCAGAACAAGCTGCTCCACCGCGACGACTTTATCACCAAAGACAGCTCCGAGCTGCTCGAGAGTGTACCCACGGGTCTAGATAGTGCAATGATCAGTCTCCGCAACTCTCAAGTCTCCTGCGGCGAAAAAGAGGGACTGTAAATTACCTCGGGCCACCAAATGGCGACGATGATACCCATGACGGCAGAGAGAACCGCAAAGACGATATAGTATCGCCAACCAATGTGGGCTAGAGCCGTTGGAGTCACTGCCGTGAGGATCAAAGAGATCATGAACAGCCCCGACATTCCAAGCGAGACTCCCTGGGATCTCATGTAGCTGGGGTAAATCTCGGAGACGTAGATGAAAGAAGTTGCCTCGATGAATGTTGTGATCCTGCAGAAAACAAGATCAGCAAAGATTGAAGAACTCGGCACGAATAATTGACCGACCAGATAAGGTCCAAGAAAATGAAGAATACGACGGCGCTGTTGCCTGCCTTGTTCGCCGTGCCAGCGTACAGCTTGATCAGGACAGCGACACAAATCATCCAGGCACTTGCGCCGGAGTATCCAATCACTACAAGTGTCAGCGGTAGAAATCATCAATCAGAAAGTCGAGCTTACGTAGCAATGTACAGCGGTTAACCTTGTCGTTCAGCCAGCCGCCGATGAGGTTGCCGATTGGATTCAAAACGGTCCAGGCGGCAAACAGCAGTGCAATGGTAAAGGGCCCATAGCCGAGAGTACCGAAGATGACTGGACCATACGCTGTGGGACAATAGTCAGTGAGAAGGATGGATTCAAGCTCAGGCAAACCATGTACTCACCAAGGATGATGAGTGTCCCAATACACTGCGTGCCAAACATGGTGATAAAGCCAATGACCAACCGTTTTCGGAGCGGCGGCTGTTTCACCATTTTCCAGAGTGACGTTTTCGAAGGAGTTTCAAAATCGATTTGAGCCTTAAGAATCTGGTACTCTCGGTCCGCAAACTCGTGTGATTCGGACGACTTGCTCGAATGCAGTCGAATCAACACCTTCAACGCATCTTCCGAGCGACCCTTCATGTACACTATTTGGTGTCAGCCATTACCCCGCTTCCTGTTCGGGTTGCTGGTGCACAAGACTCACACCAACGAGGGCTTTCTGGAAGGAGCCAAATGAGTCCTAGGATCAGAGCTGGAAAGAGGCACTGGATTGCCAGCGGTCCTCGCCAGCCACCTGAACCGTTGACATGGTAGAAGGCAACGCCAATCCACTGGGCCACAAGCGTTCCCGTACCGACTTGCGCGCCTAAGACAGATGCTTTAGCTTATGTCGATCCGTATTGAGAGGAGCCGCCTGCTTACCGTGCAAGCCCACCAAGAATCCGCGCATGTTGGGTGGCGCAATCTCAGCCTGGTACAGAGGAACACCGCACATGAAGAAGACAGCGCCAAAGCCGGATATGAAACGAGCTACAATGAACATGGCTGGATGGACAGATCCAGTCTGCAGCGCGCCACCGATTATGGTAATGATGGATCCCACGGCAATAGGCGTTCGACGACCCCATCGGTCGGACACATATGGGTAGAACAGGTTGCAAATCAGAGAGCCGACGTAGAACAGACATTGCATGGCAGCGATCAGGGCATTCGAATGGTCGAGCCCTGGACCCGAAGTGACGAGTCCAAAGTACTCATACCAGTCCGGCTTGCTCAAGGTGCTGCCGACAATGGAGATGAGGTAGCCATAGGAGATCGAGCCCGTCGCTACGGTCAGCGCGACCTAGAAAAACTTGTCAACGCTCGGACATTGCAGTAGACCCTGCGAATACCCTACCAAGGTATTGTAAGAGGTTTTCCCTTGCGACATCGTGATGGGAGCAGAGTAGTATGGCAACAGTTTAGGAGAACTCCTGGGTGGTTGCTCTACCAGGAGGATATCGCTTGATAAAACGGTCGAGGAGCCAGCCCAGATTTTGTCAGTTGGCTCACCATCTCTGTTAAGGGTCATCGTGGCTCGGTGGATTCGGTAGCAGGGCAACCTTCGTCCAGCCTCCCCATGGGGAGGGAATGCTGCTGTGGGCGACATCTGGGGCTGCGTCCGGGCCACCTTTCGGTCCGAAATAACCATTGCATCCGAATGTGTCACCATTGGGAGTGTTCTCGAGAGCTAGACGACTTTTGGCGAAAGTGGCCTTTCCTGAGTGGCCACTACACTACTTTCTTATAAGCCAGAACTAATTAGACGACGGGGGTGCCGCGGGCTGGACGGTGCAAATTAAGATAAGCACCATGGCCTGTGCATAATGTGTTGACCTTGCCATGTGAATAGGCTGATCACTATTGTCTACGGCAATCAACAATTTAATCATGTACCTAAGCTTCGCCGGGGGCTCTGTAGTACACCGTTGTTTCTGGGCCACCGTCCGTTCAAGTCAACAAGTATCCGGCGTCAATTATCTCGGTGGTGCCAGTGATCGACCGATTCTGTGCCAGGTGGACAATATGGTCTGCGACATCCTATTGACGAAGATGGTCACCTCAGTAGCAGCGCATGGCCCAGGGTCAGGGACTCACCTCCAAGGTAATAATCATCTTGAGAGGGTTTTTCTCTCGGACAGCATCGTGCATCGTCGTGGGAAATTTCATTCCCCATTCCTTGTTCGACAATCAGCGCGCGTCAAAGTTCATGGTCAAGTGTCCGTGACAAACCGTAAGCATGAGGCTAGGCGCGACCGTGTTGACACGGATCTTGGGAGCAGCGATCAATGCCAGGGATTTGGCCAAATGGATTTGAGCTGCTTTAGTAACGGAGTAGGCCGAGGAGGTGTTCAGCTCAGCACCGGCAAAGTCATGATAGAAAAAACGCTTACTAGGCAGCTGCCGCCGGGCTTGATCCCAGAGAGCGAAGATACTGTGGTGAACGATCCGCAGGTGGCCTCGAGATGATTTTTGGCCGCATGGAACAGGAACAGGGGCGACTTGACGTTCATGCTGAAACAGTGGTCCCAGTCATCCTCGTTGACATTCTCGTCGAGATTCATGAAGTTGGTGAATGTCGTCCAGCCATGGTTGGACACTACCATGTCCAGCCTTCCCATGTGCTGGATGGCCTCGTCCACCAGTCGTTGTATGTCGGACCGTTTATTCAGGTCAGCCTGGATGGCAACATATTGTTTGGTGCCCGGCGTGTCTTCGTTCGAGGGTGAGCCTGGATATTGCGCGTTCAACTCCTCGATCAGTGCGTCTGCCTTTCCGCGGCTATTGCAATAGTTGATAACGACTCTTGCCCCGAGTTTCGCGAGTCTCCTTGCCACTGCAGCTCCCAGTCCAGCTGAACTGGCGGTGACGAGAGCGACAAAGTCACTTTCAGATGTAGACATTATAGGCTAGGTCATCAACGAGCGACAAAGTGCGTATCGACGAATATGACGCTGATGACTGCTCCGTCGAGGCAGGAACGAGATGATTGCTTCATCACGCCAACAGTCGCCCATGCGGCCGGGTTCGACCCGGGAGCTTTCCCGGCGTCCAACCGAACACCTGGGTTGAATGGGCGATGGGACTTGCCCTCGCTAAGATTTAGAAGAGCTTGGCTTTGAGGCCAAAGCGCGACTACATGGGACTAATTTGCCAGGCACTTGAATTATGAATAATACACCCACGAGACAGTCGAAGATTGCGGGGGGAAGAGCCTTACTGTCAAACTCGGGCACCGGGCCGGACTCTCGGAGTCGGTAGAAAGTTCGGCCCGGGAAACTGTGGGGGAGTTAGATATGGGGAAAATGGGGAACGCCAAACCGCACAGAGCCAAGCACAGATTGATTAGTATCCCGAGTATTCTATGTGGCCAGGTTAATGGTGGTAGGGTTTGCGTGCTGAATCCCATGCGATACCTCGTTGTCGCCTCAAGAATCACGTCTTTCCACTCAACACATTGCCACCTACGATGACTTTTGCTCTCGGGCTCTTTTGGCCCTCGGTGGCCCTGGTGGTAGGTCTCGTGTACATGGGAGCGCGACTGCTGCGCGTAGGCATGCGTGAGGAGGGTCTGCCACCCGGTAAGAAGGCTCAACGCTACCGTCAACGCTCTGCTTGGGCAGCACTACTGCCAAAATGCTAACCTCCTGGTGTCAGGGCCGCCAACACTCCCTATCTTAGGCAATCTACATCAAATGACGGATAAACCATATCTCATGTTCGAAAAGTGGGCAAAGCAGTGTAAGAAATTTCAAGCAGGAATCCTTGTTGACGTCGAAGTGAACTTATTCTTTCAGATGGTCCGATTATGTCGGTGAAGTTAGGAACACAGACGATGATAGTGATCAATACCGAACAAGGGATTCGCGACCTGTTCGAAAAGAGAAGTGGCAATTACTCGGCCAAGGCGTCAAACTTCGGCGCTGAATTTGGCGAAAACCTCAACTTACTCTTCAGGACGTAAGTGGGCGCCCCCTGTCCCGGCCCATTCCTTGACTGATAAACGGCGGCAGCAACGATGACGTGTGGCGCCGGATGCGCAAGATGTATCACCTCCGCCTCAACATCACCGCTGCTAACAACTATCTTCCATACCAGGTGGGTTTCCGGGCAATCTTGGAGAGCATTCTTAGAGAGCTGATCTGATGACTATGCTCAGGAGTTTGAGAGTCTGCAGATGTTGGACGAGCTGTTGGACAGACCACAAGATTTCTGGACTGTCCTCAAGAGATACACCACGAGTATTGGGGCCACGGTCATTTTCGCCAAAAGATACCCGGATCTCGAGGACCCCAGGGTCAAGGCACTCTACACGGTGAGCTCATTTTTCAATGGAGTGTAGCTGGCAAGACTGACTAACAGATGAGCAGTGGCTCGAGAGATTTTCGGCCCTGATGGAGAAGACATCTTTTGCCGACTGGTACCCAATCTTGAAACCGCTCTATTTCCGAGCCCCTTCCTGGATCAGTGGTTTTCTGAAGGAAGCGGCGGAACTGAAAGAAATGGAAACGAAACTGTGGATGCAGCTGATTGGCGAGGCGCAAGAAATGCTTGATCAAGGCAAGATGAGACCAAGTGAGTGGTGATGCAGTGACCAGGCAAACATCGATATCGGCGACTAAACCCCATCAGGTTTTGCCAGAAATCTTCTCTTGACCATAGGTGCCGAATCTGGACAGATTGCGAAATCGGATGCTCTCACGTTCAAGCAGATTGCTTTCGTGGTTGGCCATGCGTGGCCTGCAGCGGCGTAAGCCAGAGCCCCCAGCGACAAAGGCGGACTAATTTGACTCAACAACGCAGGGATACCACCTACAGCACCCTCATGGGCTTTGTAAAGGTAGGTGACTCGACGTCCTTCATAACACCTAACTAACGGTTCGACAGGCCATGGTTCTGTTTCCTGAGGTCCAGAAGCAAGCACAAGAGGAGCTCGATAGAGTCGTGGGAAGTTACAGACTTCCTACCTGGGAAGACTCCCCGAACCTGCCTTATATAATGGCGTGTGTCAAGGAGTCCTTCAGGTGTACGACATGTGGAAGTTATGCTGAGGACCTGTAATGCTGATCTCTCGGCAGGGATGCCGACAACAGTCGCAGGAGGCGCACCTCACGCAGCAACGAACGAGGATAGTTACTTAGGCTACCGAATTCCCGCGGGAGTCCCAGTTGTGAACAACGTGAGATGCAGCAATATCTCCTTGTCCTACTTGAGACGTGAAAACACAATCTAACCCTCGAGATCAGGTCTGGAGCATCAACAACGATCGAACGAATCCTCGTGATTTTGAGCCCCGCCGACACTTGCCGGGCCATAAGTTTCCCTCCGTCGGCGCGCCCATCGGATCAGATACATCCGACAAGCCTTATACTACTTTTGGCGCGGGACGGAGAATGTGTCCTGGTATTCATGTTGCTGAGAGGAGCCTGTATACGGCCGTCGCTCGCTTGTTGTGGTCCTTCAACATGAAACCGG
Organism: Fonsecaea monophora; assembly: GCF_001642475.1. Taxonomy (NCBI): domain Eukaryota; kingdom Fungi; phylum Ascomycota; class Eurotiomycetes; order Chaetothyriales; family Herpotrichiellaceae; genus Fonsecaea; species Fonsecaea monophora. Next base: position 149,317 of record NW_019173993.1, on the reverse strand, counting down.
CCGTAGACGAGAAGGGTAATGTTGTTCCGATCGACCGTGACGGCATGACACCAGGTTTCATGGTCACCCCTGTGCATTACAAGTAAGTTTGCCATTTCGAATTCTGATTGAATTATATACCTGGGAATATATGGCTGACGGGCTTGTCTCATGGAGCAGCATGGTGTTTGAGAGTCGAGATGAAGAGCGAGTTGCACTGATCCGGCGGTCTTGGAAGCAAGCAAAAAGCTTTCTGGAAGAGGATGGGAGCTACAATGAAGCGTTCTTTCAGCAGTCCTTCGCGACTCAGTCACTCGCTTGAGGTGCACAGCTATATGTGTGTCCTCAAACAATGCGGCTACTCCAACAAAGTTCTGGGCTATGCACAATCTTCGAATCTACTCCTGCAAAGACTCTGAAATTTTCTGGTGCAATCCAAAAAGAAAAGGATATATAAGGTTGAAAATGAGACGCTGTGGAAAGGCCTCTGTGCAAGCTCTTTCTTGAACTTTCGAAGAGAAATTATGTACTTGGGTTCTCTGTCAGCGCAGCCGATCAATAGTAGTCGTTCGTTCCACGAGCTCGTCCCAGCTCGCCACTCCTATCCTGTGCTCAACAGCCTGGAAATCCAATCCTACATATTGTGGCTTGTACGCTCACAATGCCCACTCTGGTAACCCTCTTGGGCCGTTCTCGATGCGCTTCTTGATCGACCGGTGATCCTCTCCACTTTCCAATCTCCGTATCAGCTCCTCGGGATCAAAGTCAGTGCCGATAGGATTCTCTGCAAAGGCTCTAGATGCCATAAAAGCGTTGGCCTCATCGACAGTATCGAAGTTGTCCACCTGAGTCTCGATCATGTTGCCATCGGGATCGGTATAGTAGATGCTAGTTGTCGGTCCGTGGTTCACACACCACGACGGCAAAATACCAGCCTCTTTACGCTGGCGATAGGCCAGTGTGAGATCATCCAGGGTATTAAAGGTAAAGGCAATGTGCTCAAGACCAGCCGATTTCGGCACCTTAGGCCCAGTACCGGGGACGGCGACAATCGCGACGCGGTGGTGTTCCTCATCGTATGTCAAGAATGAAAGAATCTCGTTCTCGTACGATGCCTTGGCGCCGAGGAATGTTTTATAGTAGTCGTTCATGGCCTTGAAATTTGGTGTACGCAACACCACGTGCGCCAGCGAGGACGGGCTTTTGACCTCGATGTGACCCATGATAAACAGGATTGAAAAATATGGGACCAGTGAGTTTCCAGATTTGTTAAGAGACAGTCAGCACCTGACGATAGTAAAAAAGCTCGTGCGTGTTTCGAACTGTACGGCAGGTAGTTGTTCACCACTGAAGTACTGTAGCCTCTTCCCCCGCTGGACAGCGTTCGGATTCTGTGAACTGTCAAAAAATCGGGTGCAACATGTCGGCCCTTTTGTGCTAACCTAGATTTATTCCAGACTTCAAAAGCCCTGCATAGAGCTGCCCGAGACCGATGGGCAACCCGGTGTTCGGTACCCGGAAATATGTTACCGGAAGCTGGAGGATCCGACCACAGGTCACGTAGGCTGAGCGCATCTACAGCACGGTTTGCATGTAGATAGTCCTCATTTTACAATCACTTCTTTCGAGCAGATTTGAGGCTGCAACTCCTGATGCTTTTGGTCAACATGGCGGCGGATGATGGAGTTACACGCGAAGAGCTCTCATCAGATACGGTTCTCATCGCCGGAGGTGGTCCAGTTGGGCTGTTACTCGCGACCGTCCTCTCGCGTTATGGGGTAAGATCCGTACTCGTCGAGCGGAATAAAAGCACGACACAGTGGCCCAAAATGGATCTCACAAATGCAAGATCTATGGAGATCCTACGGCGACTTGGACTGGCGGAGGAACTACGAACGCACGGTGTACGAGCAGATATACCCCAGCCTGTACTTTTCTGCACGGGCCTTCCTGCTCCAAAGGCATTGACCAGCTGGCAGCATGAGAGTGTGAGTAACCTTGTCATCTCTTTCCCCGCGGAACACATTGCAATCCCAGGTTGCTTTGGAGTTACTGGAGGTTAACGCGTAGAGATACACAGGTTGACCAATTCCAAGCTCGTATCAACAGCACCAACGACGGCACGTTACCACTTGAGCCATGGCAGAGAGTGTCACAGGTTGTGTTTGAGGCTTGGCTCAAAGACCGATGCGAACACGATCCCTTGATTGAGCTGCGATACGGATGGAAGGTAGAAGGGGTTAAGGAGAATGTCGACCAGGTCGAAACAGTCATTTCTCATGTAGATACGGGTGTCACATCAATTATTGTGTCCAAGTATGTGGCAGGTTGCGACGGCGCCAACAGCCGCGTCCGGCAGTCCCTCAAAATGCCCTTGGATGGCGGACCCATTCCAGCCTTCGTCCTGCTCGTCCACTTCAAGTCCAAGGATCTCTCGCGGCTACATAAGCTGGGTCAATTCTGGCACATTTTCTTCTTCCAGCAGTCGGGGGAGTTTTCGGGCGCCATCATCGCCCAAGACGAAGTCGACACCTGGACGACTCACCTGTTCCTTCCCTTGGACGCGGACGAGTCCAAGATCGACTCCCACGAAGCGATCTATGAAGCTTTGGGCGGCTCTCACGGACCATACCCCATCAAGGTCGATAAAATACTGGTACGCTCAACCTGGAGACCTAACATTGCCGTGACTAGACAGTGGACGAGCCCAATGCGTCGTGTGTTCCTGGCGGGAGATTCGGCGCATCAACTCATCCCGACCGGCGGATACGGTATGAACACAGGGCTGGGCGACGCGTACGACCTGGGCTGGAAGCTGGCATCTTTCATCAAGGGCCATGGCGGCTTGGGGCTGCTTGACTCGTACGAGGCTGAAAGGCGACCTGTCGCACTCCGCAATTCGGAACATTCTGGCGTCCACATGCAAACCCATCAATCAGTCAAACACTTGATCAACGGGTTGGACATTGCAACCCTCAATTCTGACTCCCAAGAGGCTATCGAGGCGCGTCGGAAGATCCACGAGCACTATCAGACAAACAATGGAGAGAATCTAGACTTGGGAATTGAAATGGGGTTTCGGTATCGGTCAACAGTGATCCTTACAGAGGCGGATGACATTAAAGAGCCAGAATGGAGCCCTTCTCGCTACATACCGACCACGTGGCCTGGGTCGCGACCGCCGCATGTTTTTTTGAAGGATGGAACCCCGATCTTCGACCTGTTCCACCCCACGGACTGGACGCTGGTGACGTTTGGAGAGGGCTGCGATGGGATCGAGCACATGCTCCAGTCTGCCCAGGAGTCCAACATCCCTGTCAAGCATCTCCACCTGGTGGGAGAGACTGTGGCGGAGAAATTATGGGAGCGCAAGATGGTGCTCGTACGTCCTGACCAGCACGTTGCGTGGAGAGGAGACTCCGTTGCATCGCTTGCCACAGCGCGTGACATTGTGGCCACCACCACGGGCAAGAAGGAAATTCAAACTGAAGCACCAAATTCGGAAGACAGCAAATTGCCCAAGCACGCGTTTACTGCGACCACTCAGCTCATGACGCAGGTCGATACCTTTGGTCTGGAAAAGATGAGCGACTTTCAGCGATGAAGCTGGAAGCTATTATTGCATTGTATCTACGGAAACTGTCTGCTGACGCAACAATGTCCTGATAGAATACTTCGTCGCTTGGTACGGCATAAGTAGTAACTTGGCTTGTATCTCTACCATTGCGAAGTAAACATACGCCATGTTTTACTGGCTAGGACAAGTGACCGTGCTCTCTCGACCGCCTTAGCCCGTCGGATTGTCTCTAATGCGTCCGTCGTGGGTTTGACTCTTGAGGGGCCCTTCTCAAGGTCAAGAGCATATACAGATGACATCCTGCCAGCATTCACGAATAACAGCTGCTCAGGAAGAAATCAAGGTAGATATGCCATTCAGGAAGGGGAGCTAACACGAAATAGGCACCATGATCATGCTTCGACTTTGTAAAAGTCGGGTTCGGCCTTGACACCCTCTTTAGCCATCATCTGACTAATGGTCCAATCTTCGTGAACATAGCCGTCGGGTACGTTTCTGGCGGTAAAGGGAGTTCCCTTTTCCAAATGACTAGATACCGCATCGTAGTTGGCCTCAGCATAATCTGCCGCGTCGTGACCATAGAGCCACCTTGGCTGTGGCTGATTCAAAAATGAAGGGTCTTTCGCGACTGCATCCCAGTCTGTCTGATGCCAGCGATGTCGTAGCTCCCATCCTGCTCTTTGCGTGAGGGATGTGCGCTCGAAGCTTTGGGGGAAAAAAGAGAGCGAGTTAGCTGAAAGGTCAGTAGAATGACTCACGGTAGACTTACCGCAACTTCTCAAAGATTTTCAAAGCTCTTCGAATGTCCTTCTTCCCTGCCTTCTTGATCAAAACGCCGAGGGTGGCGCCGTCCTCGATCGCCTGAGCACCGCCAGTCCCGGATGTAGGTAGATGAGGATGGGCCGCATCACCCACAAGAACAATCCGACCTCCATCCGAAACCCATTGGCGGACTGGATCCCGCCAAAGTAGCTTATAGTCTATGAGGACTTCTTCAGGGATTGACTTTACTAATTGCTGAAGAAGAGGATCCCAGCCGTCCACGACCTTGAGCATATCTTCCACTTTGCCAGGCGCATTCCAGGACTCTTCGATGTCGGCCGTATCCTGTAGCGCAAGTTCTCGTCAGCCTTTCTGGACGGTTGTTAGAGATCGAGTCGGCAGCTGCGGTTTCCTGTCCGCAATTTCACCATACCTTGTGCGTACAGAAGACCGTCACGGCACGGAGATTTCTGTTGGTAGTCAGGATTGCGTGAGTATTCTCGCCAATCCATACACGGTAATCATCCTCATCGGCCTCTGCAATAGGTCTCGTCAATGGGTTATCCTTGAGAAAGTCCAGATTGAACCAAGAGCGGTATACTGCGAAGCCGCTCTTCTGGGCTCTGCCCGGCTTCTTTGTCACATACGCCCTCGCCCGGCTATGGACGCTATCGGCCGCGACCACAACGTCCGCATTGACCCGCTCCCCGTTGAAAACAATGCCTGCGTGGTCCTCGTCCTCGAAATACTCGACGATCCGGGCGTTAAAGGTGAACTGCACTCCAATCTCCTTAGCATATTCGTACATGTAGTTCTGAACCTTGGTCCGGTTGGCGTAGCTGTTAGGGAATCCGTCAAACTCGGATGGCAGAGGTTGTTCCACCAAGAGCCTGCCGCTCTTGTCGCAGATCCTCAACCGCGTGGGAAGGGAAGAGACTCCTCGAATTTTTTCGAGCATTCCTGGCCATTGGCTGATGACGCGCGACGCATTCGACCCCAGCATGATGACATCGCCTTGAGAATCTCCCAGTCAGTGGGAGTCAATACGGACAGAACTCTTCACATTGCGTACCTTGTCTTGACAGATCTTTCGACAGCTCGTAAACACTTACATTGCACCCGACTCTTCTGAGCGAGATAGCTGTTGAAAGCCCACCAAAGCCGGCCCCAACAACGATGACGTTGATAATGTCATGCATGGCGTTACCCTTTCACTATCCCTGAGTGTACATACCACGAAGCTCGTCCAGCAGACAACCTGAAGAGATTTACCATATCTGTAGCACTGCAGTGTGCCAAGTTTCCAGGCACTGCGCGAGCGACTGGGTCGTTCGGGATCGGGACGAGGACTCCGAATGCGTCAGCGAATTATCAAAGTGATAACGGGTTTGTCGAGTCTAGTCATGTCTGATTGGATGGTTGCCAGTCAGTAACATTTCCGAAGCCCCGAAGCGCCGGTACCAGGGGAATGCCTCGGGTGGGTAACGACCCCCAGTCTTTTCGGAGGCTCCCCGGAGTCGTAGCATCCGGTCCCCACGGGGCCATGAATCCGGTTGGGAACGTTCTCCACTCATTCGCTTCCGGAAACCACAATACATTGTGGATCCACAGCAGATGGTTTGATCCCCAAAAGACTGAACGTGAGCTTTCTGAGGAGTCCTTGTCAACATCGTTCGTTTTGTTAGTCTTGCGAGAATCACTCTTGACGGCATGGCGACTATTGACATCCATATCGTGAGCGGGGTCTTGCTGGGTTCAGTCATCTTCGGGGTATTACTATGGAAGGTGTCTCGTTACGGTATGCGGCCTGACGGTTATCCGCCTGGTAAGAATTGTGATCTTGCAATATAACGCCTCGACCGCGGACTCAAACGACTGCAGGACCGCCAACAGTCCCTATTTTGGGCAATCTGCATCAGCTGCCAGACTCCAACTTACATTTTTGCTTACAAAAATGGGCTCAAGAATGTACGCCCATCTTCTACTGTCGTGGGGTTCTTGCGAGGCTGATCAGTACGAAGATGGACCGATATACTCCCTCAAGCTGGGCAGCCAGACACAAATCGTGGTCAGCTCGCAGACAATTATCAGAGACCTTCTCGAGAAGCGGAGCAACATCTATTCGACACGGATGGATATGTTTATTCGAGAGAACAGTGACAACCTCAACATTTTGTTTCGAAAGTGAGCACAGACCCGATGGAGTAGTCCTGGCAGTCTGCGACAATCTGACCCAAAGATTTGCAGTAACGATGATATCTGGAGACGCCAAAGGAGGATGTATCACCTGCGTCTCAACGCCAAAGGGGCTGATAGCTATATTCCATACCAGGTAAGAGCGCTTCCATCCAGTCTCGTGCGTGCACGTCCATGGCGGAGATGCGCTGACGCTTTCAACCACCAGCTCTTTGAGAGCCGCCAGTTGCTCCACGATTTCCTGGTCGCCCCGGACGATTATGATCGAAATTTCAGGCGATACACCTCCAGCGTGGCTTCGACATTGGCTTTCGGATGGCGAACTCCAAGTATGGATATTCCAGCAGTTGCTGGAATGTGTGATGTAAGTACACATCTTTCGGTACCCTTGGGACTTAATGCTCAGATATCGAATGAAGTGGAACGACCGGAACGTGCGCATCGCCAATTCGTTGCAAATGACCGACTGGTATCCCTCATTGCGACCCATCTTCAATCTGATCCCGACTCGCTTGAGCGCGCTCAAGCAAGACTTGAAGGAGATCAGGAAGCTTGAGGAGGGTCTGTTTATCGACCTGTTTCAGGAAGCCAAAGCAAGGAACAGAGAGGGCAGAATTCGGCCATGTAGGCGGAATCCTCCATTCTCCAATATGCAATTCGTCGACTGACCGAGGCTACACTCCAAGGCTTTTCCAATGACATGATAAGCGCCAACGAAAAGGCCGGAGCCGACAGGCTGGGTGACAAAGAGTTAGCTCACAACGCGGTTCAAGCAGCAATGGGAGCCACGTAAGTGCTACATACGCTAATGGAACGCTCAGAGCTGCGAGCTGATGGACTCACAGGGACACTCAGTGGAACACCTTAAAAGGCTTCCTCAAGGTAGAGGCACTCGAACTAGAGATTTTTCTATGCTGACAGCAGGCTTTCCAAGGCTATGGTTCTCTTTCCGAAAGTGCAAAAGGAAGCGCAGGCGGAAATCGACAAGGTTGTCGGGCCTGACAAGATGCCGTCCTGGTCTGATCGTGAGCACCTCCCGTACGTACGAGGTGTCGTGGAGGAAAGCCTGAGATGTGAGTTGCAAGTCTCGACGAACTCCTGAGAATATTGACCGTTTTTTCAGGGTTTCCCACGACTCTTCTTGGTGCGGTGCCTCATGGCGTTGCTCAAGATGACATTTATATGGGCTACAAGATCCCCGCCGGTGCTGGCATTATCAATAACGTGGGTTTGATAGGAAAGTACTGTTGATTGGTGAAGAAGGTCTGACTTTTCATCTCAGGTCTGGACGATAAACAACGACCCAGAGAGGTACAAGAACCCCAGAGAGTTTGATCCCCGTCGCCACGATTTGGACAAGACCTCGGGAGAATTCTTCGGTATTAACTCCAATACCACTGAACGTCCTCATATGAACTTTGGTGCAGGGAGGAGAGTCTGTCCAGGCTTTCACGTCGCGGAAAGGGGCCTCTTCATCGCCATTGTTCGCATGCTGTGGGCTTTTAGCATGAGTCGGGGAGTGGACGAACAGGGGAATCCCGTCGCCATCGATAGAGATTCCGTAACCGGCGGGCTCGTGGCAGGTCCAGCCCCGTTCAGGTGAGTACTGACGACTCTGAGAGTCGTCGAGGCGCTGACGGTGGTCCAAGTTGTAAGATTGTCCCACGAGACGAAGGACGCCGGGCCAAGATCATTCAATCTTGGGACGAGGCACTCACTTCATTGGACAAGGACTTCGACTTTACCGACGAGTATTTCAAGAGTGAGTTTCAGCATGTGAAAGCTTGAGAGAGAGGTTTTGGAGAATGGCGATAGTTTTGGCACTTATGACCGCGACATGGCCCATGTCAGGGGAATGTAGTTGTTGAAAGCGCATGGTTTAAGCTAAGCCCCTTCTCTATCTCTGCTCGGTATTATATGGCTCTTGGGTAGAGAAAGTGTGGGTAATGATCCGCGATAAAGACTTGAACCACATTTCCCTACTCGTCCTGCTCAAGGGGTTGGGGGGAATGCCATACGGTTCCGGATTCTCCCAATCTCGGTGATTTCCACCTCAACCACGTCGCCATCCTTGAGCCAGGCCGGTGGCTTGTGGAAGGCTGCGACTCCGCTCGGAGTTCCAGTCATCACTACCGTTCCCGGGCGTATGGTCCTGCCTCGGGTCAAGTGTCTGACAATAGACGGAATGTCGAAAATGAGGTCGTCCGTCTGGGTAAGCTGTCGCTGCTCCCCGTTGACGGTGGTCTTTAAAGTAAGCTTGGAAGGATCTGGGACATACGAGGTGGATGCTAGTACCGGTCCGATTACTGTGAATTTATCGAAGGCTTTTGCGTAGCCGTGTTGGCCTCCTGAACGCGTAGGGTCCTGCCAGTATCGTGAGGACACATCGTTGCCGACCGTGTATCCCAGTAAATAATCGAAGACGTTGTCAGACTCTGTCAGATTCGCAGCCTGCTTGCCAAAGACAATCGCCAACTCGCCCTACGACATGAAATCAGATCAGTAGATTGATTCTGCAGCGAACCCAATCGGCACTTGCCTCGTAATCCATGAAGTCTGCCTCCTTGTGTACGGGCACGTCCTCGTAAGGTCCCGATACTGCCTCTATACACAGCTTCAGCGATTTAAGTCGCCACTTTGCAGACATAGCTCACCTGCTCCTCCTCCCTTGAAAAAGATCAACGGATAAGGGGGTATCTCGACCTGATGTGGCAATGAGCGCGGGTTTACGCATTACAAGCCATGTGAACATACCTTGGCTTCTTCAGCGTGCTTGCGATAATTGAGACCAATCCCATAGATAAAAGGTGGTGCTTCGATCGGACTCAATAATTTGGCAATCTTGACTGTGTCTGTACCGAGACAGAAGCTTTGCTCCCATGGTAGTCCGCCCGTGTACACAGGCACAGAGACGCCCACTAGGTCGTCAGCCCCGTTGTGGCTTTCAGGGACTTCCCCGTAGTGGGCTTGCCCTGCGTGATCTTCGAACCTCACAAGACGTTTGAAGATAGAGTCTGCCATTTCTGCTGGAGGTTGTGTGTTCTTGACTGCAGGCGACGCCGCTGCTCTATACTTGACGGAGGAGGCTCTCCAATTTCCGTTTGACCATGCGGAGACGGCTTGGGTAGTGTCATACCCCGTAAACCAGTTCAGCAAGCTCCAAGATAGAGTTCCTGTACCTATGGAGCTCGCTTGTCTCAGGCATAGGAATCATCTGTCTTGTCGGAGTTCGGACTGCCGCGTCAGCCGAACCGATTTCCACCGAGACCACCCTCTCCGGACGGAGACTGAGAATTTCCCCATGCCAGGGCAACAAAAAACTTCGTTGTGGGCAGAGTTCGTATGCCTGGACTGTTGCATTCTCCCCCCGATCCAAGCCAGGTGCTGATTTCGGTCTCGCTGCTCTTCACCAACCACCAACACCAATGGCATCGACAGGACCTTTTGAGACGAAATGGCCAGCTGACATACCAGCCCCAGTAGGCGTCAAGCAGTGGATAGATGACTTCTATCACCTCGCTGACGACCAAGCCGCCGACGCGGGTCACCGGCTGGCGGAATTGTTTACGCCCGACGCGACACAATTCGGTCTGGCTGGGCCTTTGAAGGGAAGGGAAGGTAAAGACACACTTCTCCAAAAACCATCGTCCTGTCACTAATCTCAGCTGCTAAATATATAGCTATTGCTGCTAATCGCCCGAAGGCGTGGATCACGCAGAAAGAACGCAGGCATGATCCCCTCGAGGTGTACACCTCCAAAGCAGACTACAGTGAGATTGTTGTCCTCGGGCGGATCAAGTCATGGTTCAAAAATGGGGAAGTGGTAGAGGCGGATTTCGTCGCCGGCATTACCTTTACAGGCGATACTTCGCAGAAACCACTCTGTTCGCTGTACCGCGTATGGGGGGTGAGTGGCTTCTGGCAACTGACCTTGTTTCACGTCTCGTGCTAATTGGCGTAGGATAGCGCACCGTGGGTGAAAGCGATGAGCAAATAGCGTTGACAAGATGCATACAAGGCTGGTATTCTGTGTGCAGAGATAAGGTAGTGCTTCAAAAATTGATATGCAAAATATTTGAAAAGCTAAGTTATCCGCCGATAGCTGCACAGTTTGACAGTGTACGTATGAGCCAAACCCAATTAGCACACCCTACCGAGTGTTAGTCGAGTTTGTGCACCAATTGAGGCAATCAAGAGACATACTGCTTTGATCAGACTGTCAATTGTCTTCGTTTGACTCGCTGTGATATACCCGATGAATCGATAGTGGCGACGATGATCTCATACTAACGACGACCGAATAGATCGGACGACCAACTGACAACCGTGAAAGAGACAGTCTGATACACGATGATGGAGAGAATGATCCACATTATGTCAGAACTCGTGCATTTGTATCCTTGTCAGAGACATAAGATGCATGGGACTTAGGTGGTAAAAGTCACGTATCTAAGGACGGGCAGGGCGGGAGGCTGACGAAGGAAGAACCATATGATAGGAGGTATCCGACTGCAAGCGTATAAAACCGCCTATTAATTGGGTTACTTTAAACCTTACAGGTGGACTTGTACTCTAGACACTTAAATCAAATCCCGGCAGAACTTCGGATCAACCTCGATCAGACCGCCCGCCAACTGTAAAGGTGGGAGCCTCACTAATCTCATGTTTCAGTTTAGCCAAGTGTGGAGGCGGAATCGTCAACTGCGCTCGACTGACCAAGTGGAAACCCTTAGACAGCTTCAATTTTTGTCATCGTAAAGGCAAGTTTTCTCCTCTAACTAATAAGACTTGAATAGCCATCGGAAAGTCCCAGGGAATGGCAGTTACCAATAGGTATGCGTTGGTCAAGCGATTCGGTGCTTCTGTACTCTATCAGCCCACCGGACAAGAGCCAGTCGTCAAGTAGTCACGTCCAAATATAGCACTGCTTCGTTGAGATCGACTTCGATACAGTATCGTCTTCGTTCACGGTCTGCGCAGACCCGATCATCTGCTCCTAACACTCAACACGAGGTTAAACGTCGAGGCTTCCTATCTCGTATCGGACGTGGGAATACAGCGTCTGTCGCGACTCCTCCATCAGCAAATATTTTGAACGAAGGCGGTGAAGACGGCGAAGCAAATATTAATGCCATAGGCAGTGCCGCATTCTGACCAGCTGGCCTACTGCCGGCTCGAATTCCTGAGACAAGAATTATCACACACGGATATGATGCGGATATCATTCGGGGCATATTTCAGAGGGCTGGCAAAAACAGTATTTTGCAGCATGGTATTAACGACCTGACGGTAAATCTAGAGATCCCTGCCAGACATGGTCAGTATTTGCACCTTCATCGTTCTGCTACATCGTGACTGGGCTTCAAGTGCTGGGTCTTCCAGAGGAACCGGGCAAATGCATCTCAGTTACCATTTTCTCACCTGATTCAATGGGTTTGGCATTTTTATACACCGTTAGACTTAGGGTCTTATGCTTAACACTGGCACCTAGGTGAAGTCGCATATAGAAGCCGATCATCTTCGTTGCACACAGTCTCGGAGGGATCATCGTCAAGAATGTTGGTATCCCTGTTCCTTGGCGATTGGAAAGTGGTCTGGTTAACAATTGTGAAGGCGATCCGCAGGTGCAGATCCAGCACCTTTGCCAAGTATCAAGAGCTCTTTGAATGCATAAGAGCCGTCATACTTTGTGGAACTTCTCACAGAGGATCTGATGCAGCAGCATGGGGACGCCTCGCATCAATTGTTGTGAAGGTGGCCCTCCAGGTTGTGAACTCCAAGATACTCAGCGACCTGCAAGTCGACTCTGAAATTCTTGACCTCATCCAGGATGACTTTCCCGGGGCGTTGCATGACAGTCATATCAGTGTACATTCATTTCAAGAGGGGGAAGGTCTGGCTGGTATCAGAGGATTTTCTGGGAAGGTACCGTGATTCTCACATGGCAGGATGCTTTTTTCAAACTGATCAATTGTCAAGGTTGTTGACGACTTTTCTTCAAGGGTTGGCCATGCTCTGGAAACGACGGAGGTAATAAGAGGAAACCATATTGAGATAGTGAAATGTAATGATGGTATTGAAAACACATCGGGGGATCTAAAAGGTATATTACAGGCCTTTAAGAGCGAGCGACCACCACCGAGTATGTAATTCAAATACTTCGTGCGTTCAGAATACTCTTTACAAGAAAGAATCAGCAGAGTTCGGACGAAAAGAAATTCCATGTACATACCTCAACCGATTTTTCTTCTTGACTGTAATGAACCTCGATCTAGGATATCGGAAAACACCCGAATACCTGTTCGTGGCTGATGCAGATCAAAGACTTCCAAAACTGGTGCAAAGGTGAAGGCTCCCATATCTTCTGGCTCCACGGCTTGCCGCAACTCGGAAAATCAGTCGTGGCACGCTACGTTCTGGAAAGTTTAGAAGCACCAGATGGAGTGCCTTTCTGGGTTTCCTTCAAAATTGTTTGTATCGACATTCCACTCACTGTAGTAATTTAGGATGGCACATACATCATTATCAAGAGATATGTCGACGAAACCCTCCAGGAGATCCTCTTCGAGTATACTCGTGAGCTAAGAAGCGAGGGAATCTTGTCCAGCCTTCTTCGCAAAAGCCCTTATTTAAGGTGTCAACTGGTTTTCTTTGTCCTATTACTCTAGATCACTATGAGCTACCATAGGATTACAACGAAGTCAGCATTAAACATCTGTTAATCCCCTTTCATCGACGTCTTCCCACTGAAACGCCTCCCCTTGGGATCATTTGTTTTCGGCCTTTCTCAGTACCACGCTAACTATCACATAATAGGACGATACCTATTTCCTGATCAAGAGACTTTTGGAGGAGGATGAATTAGAGGAGTTGTTTGACCATACCGATAGGATACGACACATATATCAGATGAACAAGAGAGTTTGAGAGCAAGTCCCACCGCACAACCGAGGCCGCCTTCGTACACTGTTCAGAACCCGCAAGAATAATATTGCGTGTTAATTGCCGGGCACCACATAACGACAGGACGCAAGCGTGACACCTTGCTCTTTCAACGAGTGTTCCAGAACCACACGTTCAACGAATGGCGCCTTTCAGTCAGATATCAAAAATCCCAAGCAAAGAGGACCACTTTGACCTGGATGCTGCTAGCGAAGCTCTTAAAAATGGTCTGTCTATTGCGCATCTTTTGAAAGGCCATAAGCTCTCACCAGGCGAGTCAAAATGGTTGGCCCTTGTTGCGATCGAGACCCAATCTCTCCCGACACTGCAGATATTGCTCGATAATGGCTGGGATATCAATGAACCAGAAAGCTACTTCGAACCATCGCTCTTAGGGTAAGCACGCACCGATCAGTCATATATCTCTTTAAGTTGAAATATCTAGGCGTGCGCTTCGATCGGATGCTAATGAAGAGGTTGTTCGCTGGTTTCTTGATCATGGTGCAGACTCCAATGCCTATGCGCAAAGATACAAGCTCACACCGCTCTCTCGTGCCATTCATTTCGCGCCTGTCAATATCATTCAGCTACGCCTCGATCACGGAGGATCTGCAGAAAAGGGTGAATTGATCAACTCTGTCTGCAAAAGGCCAGAAGATTCAAATACTCTATACTTATTGAGACTACTTCACGAGATGGGAGCTAGCATCAGCAATGCCCTCTTCGACACAGACCCCGGCCTTAGCGACGTCACTAAATTCGAAGGGACACCTATGTGGATTTCTTGTACTGTGGGAAACATCACGGCAGTCCGATATCTAGTTGAGCGTGGTGCAAGCCCTTTTGAGAAAGCATTTTTTGCTCAGTACTTGCCGCTGGATGCAGCCAGGAAATACGGACACTGGGAAATTGCCAAGATATTGGATAATGTCTCTAAACAATCAACTGAGAGGCTTCAAAATGGAAAGACAACGAGCTAGATTGGGTCCTTAAGGGAAGGTACAGAATATATGTGAAATGTGATCTGATCTCAGAACAAAAGGGGCTGGCCTTGAACCTAATTTCTTCCATCGGATTTCACTAGAGCCATACTTCTGAGGTTTCCACTTCAGCAGCTGTCGGACGATCTGAACGTGCCCAAGCGAGCATACTCTCCAGTAGCCCAGACAGCACTCCGGGACGCTGATGTAATTTTTGCTTGATATTCTCCCACTCATCTGGTCCCACACCATTCTTCCAGCTGCATCCCTCCTGGAAGAAAAGCTGGTATGCCGTAAGGCCCGTTCCCCATACGTCCACCTTGCTGTCGTACTTGGAGCCTATGCTCGTTCCAGCTTTGATTGCGAGAACCTCTGGGGCCATATACACAATCGTTCCCACGCTGTGATCCGCCGATGTTGCATTGAGAGTTCCGCAACCGTAGTCGATAATGATAGCGTGGGGTGGATCATGTGCAGCCATCATGAGATTGGTCGGCTTGAGGTCTCGATGCATGATATGATTTTCATGAAGGTGGGCGAGGCCACGGAGGACCTGCTGTATGGCATTTTAATGGATGCGGTAAGACTTCGCCGACATGGTGAGCTCAATGAGGATTCTAACGCAATCTGGGACATGAACAGATACACATCACCAAGTTTTCCACCCTCTATCCATGTCGCTTCCCCACCAGAGTACTCTTCAGCGATCAAGTTGCAGAGATTTGGCTACCGTAGTCAGTCTAAGCGCCTCTTTGGCGACCAGTAAGAACTTACGTGCGACCCGACCCGCTTGGAGATCTCTATCTCTAGCCGGATACGCTCAAGGTTTCCGCATGTTCTTTGTGAGCGTTTGACAGCCACAGGAATACCAGTCTCGCAATTTATGCCACCGACTATGACCGCCGCTACTTAGAGGCTCTTGTATCACAAATCCATGGAGTTCAAAGTGATGAGGTTGTGGGGTGGGCTCAAGGGAAGGGTGTATTTGCCGGCCATGCCACTCAGATATCAAAGTGTTCACCTGAGTTCGATATTTGCCCAGCTCAGTGAATTCCAGACAGAATGTGAGGTTTTCGATCGTGATACTAGTGCGAGGTAAATGTTTGATCATCTTCAAGCTTCTCGTCGCCATTGATATATATCGGCTTTTTTGCAGGGACAGTTACTTCCAGCAGGCCATCGTTGATATGAAAAACCCGGCCGTGTCTCCCCAGAACGCGGTCCTGGTTCCGGTCGACAGTGAGTAGAAAGTCAGTATGTCCGTCCGGCAGATGCCTTCAACCGCTTCCCCAGACCCAACTCAGTCGAGGTACTTTAGGCAACTTCGTCATGCTGAAGATATTATGAAGCTGATGACAAGGTCAGATCGAGCGACCACTATCTTCAAAGGAGGTGAGTTCTTTCGCTGCCTCATCGATATGAACGAATTGCCTTGCGCGCTTTTGCCAGTCGGTATCAAGTCGTATACGCTGAGCAATTTTGCTAAATGGGAGTCGCGCAGGACGATTTACGGGTATCAGACGAGCAAAATCGCCCTCAAGCCGTGCGGATGTTCTTGGAGAACACGGCTCCTCGAGAACTCCCATAGCTGGCGTGTTAGGTGGTTCTTGTTCCGCCTGGTCATTTGGCATGATGGGCGCGTCCCAGTGCTGCGTAAAATGACAACGCGCTATTTCTGGATCGAGAATGCATACTTGTATAGAGGTAGAGCATGCTGGGACTGTGGCGGGGTCCCCAGAGTGGGCTACCCCACTCGCCCACAATTAGGAAATATTGTTCTTGCGAACTCCGAGAAGTCACAGCAAAGTCCAGAAGCAACTCACGTGGTGACGCGAGGTAATGGCATTACACGTGCACTTCAAAAGTTCCAGTTGCTCATGTCTAACAAAGTCAACGAGGCACTGAACCCACCGCTGAGGCCGATCCCCAATCCCACCGAAATGCTCGTCATCCATATCGATGACTCTGGTCAATGAAACCCTTTTTTCCCTACCTCCGTCACCAGTCCTCTCATATGGTAGCCAATATTTCCCGTCGATGCACAAATAACTGTGCAAGCGACTTCGAGCCGTGGCCAGAAATGATGAACCCCTAAAGTACCAAGAGCGCGATTGTTTTGCCCTCTATGTCGAAGCCTGCTATATGTTCTCCGCCGAAGAGTATACCGGCGGAGATGACTTGGCACCAACACCTCCATCTCGCGACGAACCTTCCACACCTCGAGACGACGGTGAAGCCTGTCGTGGAATTCTACTACAGTCCTTTGGTGCGCCAGGGGTAGGAAGGCTTGGATTGGCTGATGAAGTTTCAAAAAAGAATATCGACCCCAGAACAAGATGAACATGCCAGATGCGGCTTCGTTCATCGCCCATGGGTGAAGCAGGTTTAGTTGAGCTCGACGACTGGGGTCAAAAACGAAAACAGAAGCCGAGAGGGCACTTGGGCTCAGTCGATCCGCACACCCCATCGGTAAAAACTGCAAGACATGACCAGGTCACTTCGTGCGGAGAATATGGCAAGGTTCACCACCCTTTACAGGTATCCACTTCAAGCGATATCGAACCGGGTGGCGTACTGCGACTTGTGTATCAGCGTTCAGTCGTCTCAGCGCCAACAGTGCCAGACGCCTTATCACCTATGGCCACAATTTCGGGCTGTAAGATGGGGATCATGGACGTCATCTATGATCAAAGACGCTGAAGTGGTGAGAAAGTGTCTGCTCAACAATCGATCGATTCCGTTCATAATAAGAGTGGTACGGTCAGTCAGGCCTAGAGGACGTAGCTTCATTACTCCCACTACGCACCTAGAAAGACGTCTTTCCTTCGTGGAAATCGCCTCCTTTACCGCCTGTTCACTTCTCGCTCAATCCCGAATCCGCCTCACGATGTCCTCTGTCCAACTTACTGTTTCTACTATTGTCGACCACATCAACACTATATGAGGCCAAAGGAATCAACGGTGTTGCACTACGAGTTTCCGAAAGGGTGGATATAATGGCTCTTACCCACGGGAAAGGTGTCCGACCCTCGGACGCAGTTCACGAACTCGTTCGGCGGAGAGAAATGTGCAAAATTGCTCCTGTTTGAGGGTATTAGGAGATGAAACGTTACCACCTTGGGGAAGGAGTGCGTCAGGCTGCGTTTATAGTAACCGCACTGCACTGGAGGTATCAACGGTTCCGTTAAACATCACCACGGCGAGGATGGTTTTGGGAGGGGTCCCCCAGCATCTTCCCCTGCTTCAAGATGTTGCTGCCCTGCAGACACCGTGTCTAGCCGATGTCCAGCATGCTCCAGCTGAGTCAAGAATAGAAGGTCTTGGGTATCACCAGTCCCAATCACTCGAGTCTCCCTCTAGAGTAGCAGCTTGTTTGATCCATTACTATACTCGCAAGACCATAAGTGGGCGGAATCCTTCGTATACATCGTTATCGAGTCACTGCTGTAGAAGGTCTCTAGAGTTCAGATGGGCTTTCTGTGCTGCAATTCTTGGACCGTATCTCTAGTTTTTTTGGCTTCCGCCTTGGTTTCGACTCTTCCTGGATGCTTTGTGTCAGGTTGACTTCTGCTTGCGGTTGTGTGTTGGGTTCAGTGGCCCTTTTCGACCTGATTTCCAGCTTTGGCGGCTTTCTTCGTGGTCTCTCGTCCCTTCTCTCCTTGTCCTCCGGCATGTCTGTCTCCGATGCTGCTGCGATTGCTCTCTGCTCAACGTCGGAGTTGTTTTGTTGGCTGACCTCCTGTTCTAATGCCTCGGCCACCTTTTCGGGATCAGCGTCCTCAAACTTCTCCTCTTTCCCACCCAGCCTTACCCACGGTCCATGGATAGCACCAACGCCGGTTCCGATCAACATACCCAATCCCGTTGTTGGAACTGCTGCGATAGCACCCAACACCGTTCCCACTCCGGCACCGAGGCCCAATCCAGTAGCTGCACCAATTCCTCCTCCAAATCCAAAACCCTGCCAGGTGCCACTTTGCAGTCGTCTCGCCATCTTGCTATGCCCGTGGGCTTCCACCTCCTTGTCAAAGGCCTCCTTCAACAACTTCTCCCGTTGCTTTGAGTCGGTCAGTGCCATGGCTCTAGATTTCAAGTCATTGGCCTTGGATTGAGCTTTTTGAGCCTTTTGAAGACTCTCAATCGTTTTGACCATTTCTTCTCTACTTGGCATCTTATCGCTGCCATTATTGGGTGTATCATTGTCGACACCGTTCTCATTCGTGCCTCCTCCAAGTATAGATTTCATTACATCCATTATCCAATTGTGGAGGATCTGGCCTTGAACGATTGTAGCCTGAGTTGCTCGGTTCGGGATTAGGGCATATCCTGCGAAGCTGTCGTAGGCTGCTCCGGCCGTTTGGAGGGAGAAGTGCTGATGAGCGAGATATAAGAGAAAAACTTGGTAAAAGGGTTGGTTGTTATACGAAACGAGATTCCGACGTCATCGCCTCATCCCTGAAGCCACTGTCGAATCAACACTTACAATGCCAAGCATCTACGTCAGAGGCCTTGTTGCGCATGGAGACTTGTGACGACCAATTTGCAAGACGTATTCTTTCCTTCGAGAAGATCTTTTCACTTTCCAATGTATTGACAATTAGCAAGACTTTGGCAAAGAGGGGGTTAAGTCCTCATTGATTTCCATGTGGAATGATTAGAAAGGACAATCGGCGGAAATCCCTCCATGAAACCACATTGACAGCGGCGAAGTCATGCAATCTTACAGCCTCCATCCTTGCTAATTGTCAATGAAGTATGATTTTTTCTCAGTATTCCGCAAAGTTACACGCCTTTCCACGCGCCCGCCCACACACACGCAAAGGAAAGAAGAGAAATCGGAACACAGTAATGTCGGTGAGCAAACTTCTGCCACGCCCAGAACCCAGAAACTTGGATGTAAGAGATGGACGAACACTCCAACTTAACCTGACATGGGTACCTTTTGAGATATCGAACCTGATAGGCGCGCTGCAGTAGTTGGGCTGGTGCAATAATGCCACCGGGATTCCGACACTTCGTCAGGGAGGAATAAGCCAGTGCTCGGAGAAAGCACCATGGGGTGAGTATAGTGGTTATTCGAGTTAAATTGCAGTCCCTGTGTCAATCAGCCTAGAGCAGCAACGCAACTGGACCATACCATCGCAGGGGAGACCCGCCTTAGATAACAGTATCTTTGGACCTTTGAATGGATGAACAATTGATGACGAGCACTTCCGCAAAGTGATCGCACATTGTGATAGCTTCCAGCACGAATCAACAACTACTCATTGCTAACAGGACCCGGCCCATCCATGGGCTTCTTGTTGCCGTCCGTTTCCAAATGCCGTGAAAGTTGTAGGTCATTTTCCAAAGTGTTTTGCACCGGGAGTTGTGACTCGACCATCCGTTTTCGCAACGTGGCCAAGAATTGTGATTCGGTCCCTCCTACGTCAACGAGCACTTTCTCTAGGAGATGCAGCGCGTGCCTTGAGTCCATCAAAAGGCCTCGCGTTCCAGGTGAGGGAGGGGCGCAAAGGAGAACGTCCAACAAGGAGTCGGCGATGCGAAATACCTTGAGCTCCTGCAAGACGTTATTTCTGAAACCAGAAAGGCTGTGAATGCCACTAACCATGCCATAGCCATGAGGCTGGATGGATTTCCACGACACATTTTCAAGAACGGAAAGCATGTCGCGTGCAATCGTCGTTGGGAGCAACGCTGAGAATGCCTGATCTCGGGCGTGACAAGACACCGCAAAGTGGGCAATTGTATACTGCCAAAGCAGTATTCGAATCCAATTCCGGGTAGCCAGTATATCCACCCCCTGAGACTCGTTCAAGCCTTCACTAAGCGGATGACAGCTGAGATCACGCTGTATGGTCGATATCCTGTCTTTCGTACTAAGATTGCATGCTAGACTTGTTGACGAGGGGACAGAATCGAGAATATCGCCATCAAGGAAGGTGAAGAGTCGGATCAAGCCTATGAATGCCGGCACGGGGGCGGCGTCATATCCTTCTGTTGGATCAGCGCTCGGGAACTCGTGCATCGGCTTCAATGTGGTTGGAAGGCCATTCTGGACACAATATGTTCTACGTCCTAGGTCAACCCTGGAGGGCGTTCAAGTACTTTGAACTTACCTTTCAGAGATAAACAAGATCCAGTATACTCGCAATCTTAATTGATGCTCTCTTGAGTCTATGCCGGCGTAAGTATCGAGCTGGTGCAATTTGAGGCCATGGGCGTAGGTGAGGGTCTCTCGCAGGTAGAAGCCGGCGGTGCGGAGTTTGTCTGCATTTGCATAATAGATATGGAGGAAAAATGAGGTTAGAAGTGACGACATAGAGTACTCTTCTCGATACTCGAAAAGCTGTCTCAGCCTCTGGGCTTCTGCCACCAATTCCGAGGAAGAGGACCTGAAGGACACAACATGCTCAGGAAGCCGGAGTTGGGCAATGACAGCTGCACACAGCGCTGCAGCAAGCGAGTACGACTCATAGTCTTCTTGATTGCTCCTTAGAGCGGTGATGAGTTCATCATGCGAGACGATGGGCCACACGGAATATAGGCGCAGGCGGAAAACCTCTAAAAGTCGCTCGTAAACGTGCATAGGGATGTTAGGCTGCGCTTTGGGTGAAAGACCATGGTCGACCGCGGCCTCGAGCACCGATCCTTCAGGCGGTGTAGGAAGTGATTGTTGATCGCTAGTTGCTTTCAACATCCTTTGGAATTGCTCGATTTTCATGTTGGTGCCCGGTCTTGGACCTTTGGGGCCTCTTTTCCGACGTACGCGGAGAAACGTGCATGGTATAGAGCGATGATTGCATTCGAAACAGGGTGATCCTCCAGAACATCGCACACGCCGCAGCGCACAACCGTCGCAAGGATTTGCAGTCCGCATCCGTCAAGATGTCACAGAGGGTCTGAGATCCGGACGTGAAGTTCTGAAAGGTTTGTCAGTGCTGACGTTCTAGTTAAGTTTGGAATTCGTCAATGAATATTCTGTCGTTAATTCGGGGCTTAATGTCACGTTGTATTTGCCAAATCGGTCTTAATACAGAAGCAATTCACGTGGTTTGGAGGCCGGCAGCAGGCTTAAAGAATCGACAGGATGGAGGGTTATTCTGTAGGTGTTGGTTGAAGAAGACTATGGATGACTATCTTGAACGACATCAGTCATTTTGAGCGGAGAAAAGATATGACCGGATAGAGTTTCCTCAAACAACTACGTGGGATGCAGGCAGAGTGTAACACTATCACCAGCAAAAGCGAGAGCTCTGTCGGGTGTTCCATAGGCTGAGATAAAGGCACCTCGGCAATGAGTGTTACTGCCAACTCCTGGTGTGGTTGTACTGGACCTCGTCAATCACAAAAGGGCTATTCCTTAAGCACCAGCGGTGGTAACAGGTGGCCGTGTTTCGTGACAACCCATTCGATAAAACTAAGCAAAGGATAGACATGGATAGTCGTCCAGCAGTGCTAAGTTTTACGTGTGAAGAACTCGTCTGTAACCCTCGGAGTCCTGTATGGTTAGCATTGGCGCAAGAATGTTCATTCGTTCGCTGTGACGACTTTCATTGTACAGACCAAGATGGGACGATGTATAGTCAGAAACAGGTATTTGCAAGACCTTCAGTTGGAAAAAAAAAAGGCCTTGACATTGAAAGTGGCCGCTGCTCCAACGCGATTAGGTTTCTTTGAAAGATGTTACTACTGCGGTGACTTGGAAATATTCGAGAAGGAACTTGTCCTCGCACTCTGTCCCGAGCACTCGGTACCTCGTAGTCGCTGAGAAATTGGTTGTGGGGAAGTGGCATCATCCTTGGAACGTGATTTGGCCAAGGTTCCGATCCCACAAATTGATTGGGACCGCCCTCCGAATATGGATACCGACGAAGTAGGGTGGTAGGGTAACAGCATTCGTTGATGAGGGCAGGTTGTCGTCTTAGTAGCAAATGTGATGATGGCATGTCTCGAGCACTTCCAATTTCACCGACTGTCGAAAGGGGACAGACAAGAGTGCGATGGATGAGTTTTTCGTTTGTTATTCTTAGCTAATTGAAAACCAGGTAGCTGAGGCAGGCAAGCCAGGGCTGGCCAGGTTAAGGGACGAGTTACGAGGTACTCGGTAGTCACTGCCTGGGGCGCAGGTCAGCCATGGTAAATTGGAAAGGATCCTTATGGCTTAGGGGCTAAAGGGCTGCATTTTGCCGAAAGCCAAATCCACCAAGCAAATGAAGCCGCATCTTGTTTCCCAGAGACGAATACGAGCTTCTTGCCCCTAGAACCTCCCCAGATTCCGAGCTTGAGAATTGTTGTCACCCGTCGAGAGATTCCAACGAGTGTCGGAAAAGAATGACAGATGAGATTATTGTCGCTTGGTGTTACTTGTTATATGGGGTTGGCACATGAGAGAATTTGTGGAGAGTGATATTGGATTTTATCAAGCGAATCCTCCCAGATTCGCCCCGGAGGTCATTATTGAATGAGCCTTTCCTGGCAGGACGAAGTTTCGGAGGAGAAAAGGTTGGAGTAATTGTTTTGCCGTAGCTAAAGCATCAACTACGGCCATGGACCACGATGGTCTCTACATCACTCCGACAATAAGCTTATGGAAAAAAGGTTGAAAGAAGCCTTGACGTGTTATGTACGTGCCCGAGTATTCCACATGGACATCGACGTGCAACGAGATTAGAGACACGCGATACATGTACCGAGTATTAGGTGGTTGTAAATTCCAAAAGGGGCAGGATCTACCAAGGTCGCACCTTCTCGACTGAACATGCAGCTCTGCGGCTGACGTTGAGGCACGTGTTCCTCCTTCATGCACCTCTTCGTATAACTGTAACTGCTTGTAGGCGTTGTTCAGACCACATATCCGACAACCCCCCAGAATCCATCCTCTCGGGCCTTCAGGAGCCAGACTTCCTTTCAATTTCTCCGTTGTGATCCTCCTGAATCCTGACCTCAGCATCCCATCAAGCTCTGGTGCCTCCCCTGTTTCGCATTCAGGCTTCCATCGCTTCAAAGCTCCAGCGTCTCCACCCCCCGAGTAATGGCGCCCTCAAGCAATTGGTGGGCGCCGAACCCTGTCATCAAGCTCAAAGATTAAACACAGCTTGCAATTTCCACCGGCGCAAACATTGGCGAATTCTTGACGCTCACGCAATCCACTTCCGACGCGCCCTGTCCCCTTTCGGCTCTAAACTACCCCTGACACCAAGCTTTTCTCAACAACCACCGTCCATCGTCTCCTGGAAGCGTGACCCTATTGCCAGCAACGGCGTCGAACGGCTTGCAACGTTCGCAATCCTAACCGTTTGGCGTGATGTGGCTGATACTCGAACCCCGTGTCCAAAGATTGGCATCTCGCTTCAAGGCCCATCGTTGCAAGATGACCAGCCGATCCTCATCGCTTGTCACCAGCGCATTGTACCAACAGAAGTCCACCGCCCTATCCACTATGCTAAACTGAGACAGTTCTGCCCCAGCTCAACGATGCCTGATGGCATGTGAGGCAATCATCCCGCTGGCGGAAACCCACAACCCACGGCTTCGCGGCAGGCCGATCAGGCTGTCCAATCTTGAAGGAAAGGTCAAAAAAAGAAGCCCCCAACGGTGAAAGCTAAAGTGATATACAACCCCTACTCGCGCCTCTGTTTTGCTTCTCTTCTTCTCCTTCCCGTACGCATCATATTCCTTCAAGTCACTCCTTTGTGCAGGCAACTCTGCCTGCGTCCATTCGTTCTATAATGCGTTCTTTTCCTCTTTTCCTCACCGCTGCTGCGGCTGGTCTCGCACGTGCTTCCAACTGGGAGTCCGATGTCACCGTCACAGCCACCTCTACTCGAACTCACACCGTCTGCCCGGTAACGCAGGTCCTCACATGCGACGCTTCGGGTCCGACGGATGTTGGCGCAGGAAATGGCTGGCACCCCGGCCAAGGGAACAACGGTGCTGAGGATTACTGGGCCTCCCTCTGGAATGAACAGAAGTCCAAATATGGGATCGGAAATGGCGGGAACACGGCCACCGCAACTGGCGCACATCCCGACAATGGCTTCGGACACGGTCATGGCGGCCATGGCGGCCACGGTTCGACGCCATCTACGACAGCCGGCGGCTCAGGCCCAACAGACACCGGCGGGAATGGTGGAAACGGCGGAAACGGTGGCAACGGTTCAGGACCGAGCAGCAGCTACAGCTACACCTCGCCCACCACCAGCGGCGGTTCAGGCCCAACCTCATCTTCAACTGCCACGACCTCAGGCTCCGGTACTTGTGCCACTTACACGCCTGTCAAGAATGCCACAGACGATTACTGCAACTCCGCCTCTGATCGCTCCGTTTGGTGCGACAACAAGGATATCAGCAGTGATTACTACACTGACTACAAGACTGGTGTCACCCGCAAGTACACCTTGACGATTACCAACACCACCTTGGTCTTCGATGGCACGGGCCCCAAGCTCGCTCTCGCCATCAACGGTCAAGTCCCTGGCCCCGTGATCGAGGCTAACTGGGGTGACATGGTCGAGGTCACTGTGATCAACCAATTGCAAGATAATAGCACATCCATTCACTGGCATGGTATCCGCCAACTCAACACCAACGATCAGGACGGCGTTCCCGGTGTTACTGAGTGCGGTATTGCTGGAAACGGTGGCAGCCGTACGTACAAGTGGCATGCAAGCTCGTATGGTACTTCATGGTACCACAGCCACACCTTCGCCCAGTATGGTGATGGTATCCGCGGTCCTATCGTCATCCACGGACCCGCCACTTCCGACTACGACTACGACATGGGTACAGTTATGATTGATGACACGTAAGTGAAACGCCTGTGCTCACAGACTACAAGAGTCTGACTTCTTGGCAGTTTCCCTATTACCGCTGCTGCAATGGCATCGCGCATTGCACACGTCGGACCTGGAGGTTCCTTCAATACCCTGTTCAACGGTATGAACAAGAACCCTGATGGAACTGCTCCTGGTGGAACTCCTTTCTCGTGGGGAGTGAAGCCTTGCAAGAAGCACTTGTTCCGCATCATCAACAGGTTTGTTCGGCCCTGCTCCCGCTTAATAACGTCTGCTAAAGTTGTTACAGCTCCGCACAAAACAGCTACATTGTTGGCTTCGACAACCACACAATGACTGTCATTGCTGCCGATTTCGTGCCCATCGTGCCCTACGAGACCACTACCCTCAACATCGCAACTGGCCAGAGATACGATGTTATTGTTCAGATGGACCAAGCACCCAGCAGTTACTATGTCCGCGCGGTCATTCAGACCGGCTGCCCGTCGGGTGGTGCCAACTCTGGTTTGGGAACAGCTAACGCCATCTTCAACTACGAGGGTGCCACCCCTGTTACTCCCGTCATCTCGACATCCATCACCAACGTCACTGCCAACATTTGCCAGGACGAACCTCTTGCTTCCTTGGTGCCGTACCTGGAGAAGCCGGCCGGCACTGTTACTGCCTTCCAGGGCTCAGCATCCACCATCCCTGCCGGCTCTGTTACCTCAGTTGCCACCAACGATGACGGAACTGTTTTCCAGTGGTACATTAACAACGCCGTCATCAACGTCAACTACAGCCAGCCTACTCTCCAAACCTTGGCTCAGGGTTCATCAAACAACAGCCTGGTTAGCAATCCTGTTGTTCTCAACCAAGCCAACCAGTGGGTCTACTTCGTCATCCAGAACCAGTTCTTCGCTTCTCATCCCATGCACGTCCATGGTCACGATATCTCGGTTCTCGGCACTGGTACCGGTACTTTCACCTCCGACCTGGTCAGCTCTCTCAACTTTGACAACCCGACGCGTCGTGACACTGTCATGTTGCAAGGCTCTCCAGGCCCTGGTTTCCCAGCTGGTTACACTGTCATTGGCTTTGAGACCGACAACCCCGGCGCCTGGCTCATGCATTGCCACATTTCGTGGCACGTTGATGGCGGTCTTGCTCTTCAGTTCCTTGAGCGACCTGACGACATTCCCGCCAAACAATATGTTAACCAAGCCTTTGAAGACGAATGTTCAGCTTTGAGTGCCTATGAGAACTCCAACCCTCAAGGAGCCAAACTGGCTGGTCAATCTGGCCTGAAGGCTCGTGGATACACTGACGAGTTGGATATCGAGGTCTTCCGCCCTGATGCCAAGATTGACATTCACAAGTACCGCAAGCGATACTCCCACCGCCACCTCCATTAAATGACCAAAATCCAAGTCGAACGCCATTTGCACGCAGCAGCAGCGGTGAAGTAAATAATGGGAGGATTCTGGTAATGCATACTCATGTACCCTAGCATAAGTTTTGTCTATCTTTCGTCATGTGCCAATTCTATTCATTATAGGAACTTGGAGCTTTTTTAAAATGACGGTGATGAGTGGAGCTCGTTGCTGTCCTTTTTCAAAGTAAGATGTCCAGATCATCTCTCGATACTTTGCATAGTCTATGCCCTAGTACCTCGTACGGCCTTTTAGCACAATGTATACTAGGATCACATGACTTTGGGACGAGATGTTACGCCCTGTTCCCCAACTCCAGCGTCCCCATAACCTTGGCATTTTTTCCATCTCCATTATTTAGTAATACCGCTCTCCACCATGTTGAATGTACAGAATGTGGAGGCCCTCCACTCTTCATGGGGAAATCCCGCGTGTCCCACGAAGTCGTTCTTCGGATTCGAATGCTCTTGATCTTGATGACGGTGCACCAATGGGGGGTTCCATGCGGGAGCAGACATGGGGTCGTCCACCTCGACCCTGAAAACCACTCCAACTCTCCTGTTTTCAAGGTGTTCTGTGCGACGTATATGGACTTCTCAATACCTCGCAGAGCGGCGGACCATCTGAAAGCTTGACGAGTGGGCTTGCAAAAGAGCATAGTGTGGTTTTCGTAGGAAGATGGAGGTCAAAGTGCCCAGCACCCGCTTGCTGACCTCAGTGCGCCTCGAGAATGTCTCGCCTCTGAGAGTGGTACTGGCCACCTGTGTCGCATTCCCCTTGATATTCATCATCGGCTTCTACCTATGGGTCACACCGAGTACACTGAAGGATTCGAGGCGGAAACACCTTCCCCCCGGTCCTCGCGGTTTGCCCTTTCTGGGAAATTTCTTTGAAATGTCGAAGGCTGAAACGTTTCGATTTCAGGCGCAGAAGTGGGCCAAGGAGTATGGGGAGATCTTCTACACTAAGATGGGAGGAGCTGATTACATCTATTTGTCATCTCCTACGGCGGTGAAAGAATTGATGGACAAGAAGTCTGGCATATACTCCTCCCGACCACCAGCACCGCTTGCTAGCGACGTGGCTTCCGCAGGTCGACGACAATTGTTTATGCCATACGGGCCCAAGTACCGCGTTGTACGGAAAATCGCCCATCAGCTCCTCAATATAACTGTTTCAACCAGCTATCAACCTATTCAAGACCTTGAATCCAAGCAATTGGTGTACGATTTGCTCCACGACCCGGAACACTTTTATGACCACAACCGACGCTATTCATCGAGTGTGATCCTGACAGTGGCATATGGACATCGGATGGCCGATTGGGACAATCCATTGGTCAAGAAGATCTACAGTGTGGTCAACAACCTACAACAATTTTCCGCACCGGGTGCCTTCCTCGTGGACACATGGCCTTCGCTGCGATATTTCCCCCAGTGGATGTTTGGTAACTGGAGGAAGTTTGGCGAGAAATGCTTTGCACATGACTCCGTTGTCTACCTTAATCTCTGGGGAGACTTAAAGAAAGAGGTCGACGAACGCAAGGCTAACCCATGCTTTGCGAAAGATTTCTACCTCAGCAACCCGGAGAAACTTGGATTAGATCAGCTTCAAGCAGCATATCAAACCGGTGGCCTGGTCGAAGCTGGCTCTGAAACAACGTCTGCGTTCCTCAACTCCTGGATTTTAGCAATGACCCTGCATCCACATATTATGAAAAAGGCTCAGGAAGAGGTCGATCGAGTGGTTGGAGGAGACAGGCTGCCCACATGGGAAGATGAGGCAAATTTACCTTATCTCAGAGCCATGATTAAAGAATTACTTCGTACTCGCCCGCCCAATAAATTCGGTATTCAGCACTATACGACTGAGGACGACTGGTACAACGGCTAATTCATCCCCAAGGAGACGGTGGTTGTCTTGAACTGGTGGTAAGTGTCTCTGGCATCTAGCATCATAACTTCTTTCTGACATGCGCACAGGGCAATAAACTATGATCCAGCTCACTGGGACAAGCCCGACGAGTTTATGCCAGAACGCTTTCTCGGCTACGATCTCCCAGCCGCTTCCTACATCAACATTGGGGACCCCAACCAGCGCGACCATTTTTCATACGGAGCAGGAAGGCGAGTCTGTCCCGGTGTGCATGTGGCGGAGAAGTCGCTGTTCTTAAACATTGCTCGTGTGCTGTGGGCCTTTAACATCTCCAAGAAAATCGCAAAAGATGGAAGTGTGATTGAGCCAAACATTGCAATGGTTCCAGGCTGGATGACAATCCCTCAACCGTTTGAATGTGATATTACGGTGAGGTCGGAAAAGAAAGCGGCATTGATCAATAAGATTTGGGCCGAGACCAAGGAGACCCTGGGTGAAAAATAGGTCGCTGGCCCTGGGGATGGCTGGTTTCGAAGGCTGTTTCAGCATGCCATATTTAACGTCGCCGAATATGCATCCAGTATTTTACTTCTTGCTAGATTGAAATGGAATGATCCAACAGTCTCCGCCTGCAGTCGTGCGCAGTATTGCCATTATAGTGGACATTTCTTTGCAGGTCTAAGTCTCAAGTTGCATCTACAATGTTGCAGAGGGTGCACTGTTGAACAGTAGGGATTGAGCACATGCAGTGAGCAGTCATATCTGAGCATCCTCTAACTCTCTGAGATGCGACTGTGATTGGCTCGCCGCGACGTCCGGCAGAGGGAAGTGTCGGCAAAGTTGCCAAATCTCAAATATTACGTCCGAGTACAATGACACAAGCCGCACTTGGTTCGTGGTCGCGTCAATCAGTTGCCTGCTTTTGAATTAAAGACAGGTATTGATCACTGGCTCTGTTCCATAATTCTGTTCTGCCTGTAAAAATCAGAGCTCCAAGTTCAGTAGACATTGTTACTCCTTCTCCAGACTGTCCTCAACCCTCCGCCTTTGCCGCCCCTAGCTCTCCATCATGCCTGCAACCACTGCAGAGACGCTTTCCCTCGTGAGCAGGCAGGTCTCGGTCGCTCCTCTCGTCCTCTTATCAGCTGCAGATCACTACGGTCGCTCGGCCAAAGGAACTCGAAAACGAGTCGTGGGTGTTTTGCTGGGTCAAAATGATGGCAAGAATGTGCGAGTTTCAAACAGTTTCGCCGGTTTGTTGACAAGCGCCCTCGAATACGAAACCTCGCTGACAGATAATAGTACCCTTCGAGGAGGACGAAAAGGACCCGTCCGTCTGGTTCCTAGATCATAATTATGTCGAGTCGATGCGGGAAATGTTCAAGAAGGTCAACGCGCGAGAAAAATTGATCGGGTGGTATCATTCTGGCCCGAAGCTGCGAGCATCTGATCTCCAGATCAACGAGCTGTTCAAGAAATACACTCCCAACCCTCTCCTTGTCATCATCGACGTCCAACCGAAGGAAGTCGGCGTACCCACAGACGCCTATTTTGCTATTGAAGAGATCAAGGACGACGGAACAACTACCACCAAGACATTTGTGCATACCCCTTCGATTATTGAAGCAGAGGAAGCAGAAGAGATTGGGGTGGAACATCTTCTCAGAGACATCCGTGATGTCGCAGTCGGCACCCTCTCCTCTCGCATCACCCAACAGCTGCAGTCGCTACAAGGTCTTCATCTACGGTTAAGGGATATAGGCACTTACCTTCAAAAAGTCCTTGATGGCGACCTTCCCATTAACCATGCCATCCTCGGCAATCTGCAAGACATCTTCAACCTTCTCCCGAACTTGACGACGCCTCCGGCTTCCCGACCGAATGGCAAGAACCAAGTTGAGAATAGCGAGCTAGCTCGTGCGATGAGCATCAAGACCAACGATCAGCTGATGACTATTTACCTGAGCTCGCTAGTCCGCGCAATCACCGCATTCCACGACCTCATTGACAACAAGAATCAAAATCGACAACAGCAAGAAGAAAAAGAAGCGAAGAAGGATGAGGCAGAAAAGAAGGAAGGTGAGAAGGAGAAGGACGAGAAAAAGCAGGGGGTCAACGGGGCGGTAAATGGAGACAAGAAAGAAGGTGACGAGAGTGGCAATGGAAAAGGAAAAGGCAAGAAGAAGAGCTAGACATCTCAATGTCTGTGACTTTTTGCATTGAGCAGGGCGTTTCGACCAACAAGCTCGGCTCCAGGGCATGTTTTGTCTGCTGAGCATGGGCAATGTATAATATCATGAAGACACTAAACTAGTGTGCTGGGTCCGAGGCGGCTGTGGTCGTCTGAATTATGGCCCTGGAGCCACTGATTTTCCCAGCGATGATGGGCTCCTCTGGAGGCGGCAAAAAAAACGCATCAAAGCCTGCTTCCCGTGTTCCGCGAGACGTCCTCTCGACTCCGCACTTTCGAAGAGCCTCGCTGTTCGAGATGCGCCGTGCCTTTTCATACTACTTGTTTTGCAAGGGCAAGCAAACGGTGTCTTCCTAACCGTAGTCCCAAATACCTCCATGCTCTCCCCATCCGCCTCCCCAAGCAATTGCTTCTTCCCGCGAGACAGTTGTCTCCTTCACGCCGTTTGCGAAAATATTTGGTGCAGCTTTTGCCAGGAACGCTGCTACAATGTGTTTGCAGCTCGGTGTTCTGGCGAGCTTGATGGTGACAGAACCACCGAATTTGTACTCATATTCGGCCGTCGCCTTGGATGGGCCGGTCCGGCCAACGTCAATGTCGTCGTCAACTACCCCAGAGTCTCGACCATGTTCCAGATTCAAGCTCTGAAACACGCTCACGCTGAACGCTGGACACGTGCAATTCCAGGTCTCGAGGCGGACTTCGTAAAGCGGGACCGTGCTGCTGTGGCCACCATGATGATAGTATCGTGGTCGCGAACTTTGCTTGTCCGCAGTGGTTGAAGATTGGACGTAGAAAACCTCCCAGCCACGATGATCTGGTTGGACCTGGGGATTAACTTCTGAGCATTCAAGTAACGAGCGATCCTCTGCTGAAGAACGTCTCTGTCTGGGAATATCTTCTGGGTCGTCTCCCACCGGCACTGGGGAGTTTACCACGAGTTTCGTAACCAGGCCTCGGTCGAGGATGTCAAGGGCGGGAAGAAGTTCATGAGGGAACAACATGTGCAGGGTCAAAAAGATTGGACGGACCTTCTGCTCATCCAATAGGGACAGACGCTGGACCCAGTTATGACCTGCCTGGTCTGGGCTGTCCTGCAGAGGAGGATGTTGTCGTTTGTCCTGTGGAGCGATGTTTGGGTCTGAGAACTGTGATAAAGCTCTGAAGATTGAGTCTAGAACCGATGGCTGTGGACGATTCCAGCTCATTGCGATGGCTGAATATCAGAAATGTGTGTCGAGTCCACCCCAGAGTCTTGGTGCCATGCTCATGAGCTTGCAGTGAGCAATATTATTGAAGATCACAATGAATTGGTTACTGATAACGTGGCATCTTATTATTGTCAGGACGGGGCCTGTTCTATTCGTGGCTGTAGACTGTAGAAAGAAAGTGGAGATATTGAAATCGCTTTGCAGGGTCTCCCCTCAGCTAACCTCGTAAATGCCTGGTATCCAGCGACTCTAAAGACAATTTCGGGGCCAATCCCCAACTTTACCTCGAGACTATGCTCTCGACATCACTTCCGATACACTAGGCACCCAGATATCGTGGTCCTATATTTGACAAAATCTACCCTACAAGTTGTGGATTCGAGATGCTCAGCCTTGCCATCGAACTCGGCCGCCCTTCATTACGCTCACAACACCCAAAGGAACCTGCGCCGCATCCACTATTTGGATGCTTCCATACTTTTCGACAATTTGGGAGCCGTAGACTGCGAGTATCCATTTCCAGTAGGCATTCATAGAATCAAACGCTTTGACAATGCCCGTAGACGACGATTTCTGACCGCGGGTTGGCGAGGGTAGCTTGTCCAGCCATGCAGTGGTCTCATTGGTCCCATGAACCTGAAACTCAGCAGGGACCTCGAGTAGGTGAGAGTAGGTATTATGAAGGTTGATAGATCGCTGCTCGCGGTACTTGAGGTATTCGTCCTTCTGCATGAACTGGTCGCCAAAGGTAGGCAGTCCCGATGGGTAGGAGGTCTTTCGGCCGTGAGTCTTCATCTCCGATTCGAATTCGGCTTTGGCAGTGAGATATGACTTCTCCTCGCGTTCGAAGCATTTCGATAGGATCGTCTGTGGGGACTGACGCATCGTTTCCCGCATGCAGTAGAGTGGTACAAGGGGATTGTGTAACTCAAGGCCACCCATTTGGATGGGCCAATACCAGACTCCATCAGGAATATCCTTGACACCGAACCTCTCCTGCGCCAGGCTTGAGAGATGGTCAGTCACTGAGCCACCTGGGAAGAGTTCCTTCTGGATTTTGGCAAATGTGTCGATCATGTCGTCCACATGCTGGCGGCCAAATGCAAACGATGGCATCCCCAGATTGTTGCTGAAGAATCGAGCCAGGTACGCGTTGTAGGCTTGAATGTACGAAAATATCGAAGTGCAATGGGACAACTGCAGCTGAAGTTCTTTGATATGTGCATCGACCATATCCTGGTCTATCACAAATCGGACGCTGTTAGCATCCAGGCGCAGGAAACCCCAACGTACGTCTCCTTCGGGCAAGCGAAGTGTCTGGGGAGCTATACTCTCGCACTCCATCTCTTGATCAGATCCCGAGAATCGCGTGTTTATGGGTCGAGAAAGGGAGTGATTATCGAACACGACGCTGCCAGTTTTTTCTTCGTTGAATTCAAGGCCCATGACAGAGGCGAATGTGCTCATTGCATCCCATCCACGCAAGCACACTTCCTCAGTGCCCCAGAACCAGAAGTCGTCGTGAAGACGGTAGAGATAAGTTTGGGTGGCTTTATTCACAGCATAGTCCATGGCGAATAGAATGACCTCGCCAAAGACATCGCTGAGCGCATGCGACATTGGGACACCTCGTAGCCGAACATGGTACTGCCCGTTTGGCCCATCCTGTTCGAAGCGCATCGGGGCTTGCAGGAACGTCCGAAAGAAATCTAGCCATGTCGAGTCGATTCCAAAGAACTTTAACACGGCGAAGATGGTGCTGTGTGGGAGTGACGGCCCAAACCATTGAAAATCCGAACGAATCACAGCATGAGAACTCCCTGGACGAACATGTTGTGAGACGAGAGCCTCAGTGATGAGTAAGTATAGGAGACCCTGCTTGGTTGCGACCGAGCCTTTCTTAAGAGGACCCGAGTTCAATCCGTCCTCACTGATCCCATCACGAACGCCTGGGGTGTTTGAGAATGGGCCCTCGTCATCGTTGTACACTCGGGCGCCTTCGGACTCCGTGGTTGGTAGCTGTGACATGAAATATTCCTCCCCATACTGATCTTTCCGCTGTACCTCCACACTGTTGTAGCGGGGAGCTGACTTCTCACCCAGGAAATACCATCGCCGATCCCAGTCGTTCTTGGGAATACTTCCTCCCGCAGTCCGCCATGCAGGGGAGAGGAAGAATTCTGTGAGGCAGGATTTGAAATGGACTGCCCACTTGATACCAATGGTGTGAAGTAGAATTGCATCGAGGACATCCTCATCCATGAACACTCGATATTTCCCGTTCAGCTGCCGTCGCTGTTCGACAGGTATTGCACCGTCGATGGTCGTCCACTTCCAGCTTTCAAGAGAAGCAAATCTCATATTCAACACGTCGGCAACTTCCTGGAGCACGCCCGGATTATTTTGAAAGGACTTTAGAATAGCAGCCTTCTCGTCGGATAAGAGATCGGTCCTTAGGAGGCCAGTAATTGTGACTTTGAGACTGTCTACACTGAACAGTTCAGCAGTGGAGCGAAGAGTCCTGCAAAAAGCTTTGGTGGAAGTCTCAATATTTTTGAAGTGCTTGGATATTTCATCGTCCGAATTGAAGAGTTGATTGAGGTAGCGACCAATCGCTGCGTCATCAGTTTCGCGGTTAGTGAAGACGATGGACTCCCACTGCGCTCTCTGTTCGTGCATTTCCTTCCGGCCAACACTCTCGAATGATGATTCTTCCGTTGAATTTTGTTTCGAGGGGTGCGTTTGTACATCTGTGGAGCTCGAAAGCCATTCGGTCACGAGCTCAGAGAAGAACTGTGCGTGTTCATGTTGTACACTTCTCAAACTGAGGTGCTCTACCAACTCGTCATGGATTCGGTGGACGATCTCAGTGGCAAAAGCTGGATCTTTGCCAGCTTGTCGGAGGAACAATTGTTGGTTTCGACGGGTTCGTGCAAGGTCAGAAGCTGGTTCGGAGTCGGAATCAGAGTCGGATGAGTCGTCATTGACAACAGTAATGCCGGCTTGCCGACAGGAACCGACCAACAGCCTGTGCGTGCGTTCCAGGTCGTCCTTGAATGGTCTTGCTTCACGGATGATGTCCTTCTTGGATGCCTCGAAGTGATCACGCTGTTTCCTGACCTCCTGGATTTTGGTGGAGGTCACGGAGCGGAGAGTTTCTGGAAGCGCTGAGGAGGCCATTGTGGTTGTGAAAGATCACCAATCGTGGAGAAGGGAAGAAGCAGATCGATTGGAACGCCTGGCAAGTATTGAATGTACGATAAGACGGTTAGCAAAGACTATCCGAACGAGCTTGTGAGGCCTCCGTTCGCAACATGAGAAGCAAGAGGGATTTATACCATTGCCAGCTGGCGATCAAACCAGTACAGTGACTCACAGATCACATTTCATTCTTCCTAAGACCACCGTTGTATGTGGCCTCCAAGTTCCTTATGACAATGGCGGGAGTGTGGCCTACAACGAAGTGGAGTGTTGGAAACGAGACTGGCCATCAAAAAGGGGCGACGACGAATCCTAACGAAGTCTGTGATTGGACATTGGCACAATTGGTTCAAGTCATGGTAGCCTGGTGTCTGGCGGCGCCGTCACAGCCAAGCTGCCCGAAGAGGCCTGAGAGGCTAATCGGCTACCGCGGCGCATTCATGACATAAACCGCAATATGGCACATAATTGTCGCCCGCCCTACCTACGCGGTACAAAGATACGCACGAGGTCTTGCCTTGCGCATCTATTCCATCCGTGCAGACCAGAGTATGCTTTCATCGGTCGAGTACAGAGCAGGATCGTCACGCTAGACGCTCTGTCACCATGCGTCCGCCGAACATTGCCACTCCTGCGCAGTCCATTCCCTCCTCTCTATCATGGACGCACCAGAGTCCCATCCGCCTCCCAACTCCAAAGTGATTATTCAATGTATTGATCCACATAACCTCTTTGACCGTCTCGAACCTCGACTATCAGCCAGAAGTCCTCTGCGCAACTTACACTGGAAAGCTCCCAACCGACCACTCCGATCGATCTCAAATCTTAACATATCATTGACGCGGGAAGACCCCTCCGCTGGGGCACAATCCAACGTTCGGCGGCATCAGATACCAGGTCTGCGTGAGACCCCCTACGTCAAATTATATCTCCTACGGTGCGATGACAAGGAAGCCTACAAGGAGAAGGTCAGGAAAGAGGTCCGCCAGTGGGTCAAGACGCACACGCCCTCAAACGATGGTAAACTGTCGAGCAAGAGCCAGGAGGATCATGATGCTTTCGAATGGCTGATTGTCCACGTGGTTCTTCCAAACACTCCCGCTGCTAGCCAGCCGAAATCATCAAAGCACCTCTCACTGGAAGCCTCGGAGA
Source organism: Fonsecaea monophora (assembly GCF_001642475.1). Lineage (NCBI taxonomy): Eukaryota > Fungi > Ascomycota > Eurotiomycetes > Chaetothyriales > Herpotrichiellaceae > Fonsecaea > Fonsecaea monophora. The sequence goes on along the minus strand of NW_019173993.1, from coordinate 113,043 downwards.
GCACCGACAGCGTCAATAGCAAGTCAAAGTGGTCTGGCAAAAGCCCTTCCACGGTTTTTGACAAACTGAGAGCCGATTTCAGCAGTTCCAAGTCGTCAATTTCTCGCGTTGCACAAGTTCGCCTCCTCGACCCTGGAGACAAATCAACGCCCTTGACCTCTGCAGAGGTGGAAGAGCAGTGGCAAGACTTGGTGGACTGCCTGAAAACATGTATCCTGCGCTCATTTGATGCTCGGGTTGCTCAATACGAATTAGACATCCGCGAAAGAGACAGTCAAAGAAGTTTGCCTGGCTGGAACTTCTGCACATTCCTTATCCTCAAAGAGGGTCTGGCCAAAGGCTTTGAAAACTTGGGATTGCTTGACGATGCCCTTGCCGTTTATGACGAGCTTTCCTTGGGTCTCGACACGCTGGTCAAGGAGCAAGCTCAGAGAAACGATCACGATGAGAGCGGGGCATTATTGACCTTTTCCAAAGAATCCAAGGATCTACTGAGAGCAGCTCTGGACTCGGAAACGCAGCGTGTCCCGCCTATAGACGTCAGCTTACCGCTTGACCCGAGTAGCATTCTTGCGGCAGATCAAGATGACTCTCCCTTTGACGTTGAGAGGAAGAATTACCGCAATCTTATCCTATCTAATGATGTATCGGCGTTGGACCTTCGCATCTATCTCTTCACCCGGGAAATGGAGATCCTCACCAGGCAGTCGCGGTTGGGAGCGCGGAAATCCTCCCAGGCAGGCACTACGGGAGTCGATTTCAACGTGGTCGCAGATTTAGTGGAACGAGCCATGCAGTTTATCAATCTTGTCGGTCGCACTCTCCGATTTGAGCTTTACAATGCCTGGGGTGGGTATGAAGGATTGAGCGAGAATGAACTGCGTACCCAGAGAACAGTCACAAGCAATATTGTCTCCAACTGGCAATGGCGAGCCACTATACAAATTCTTGCCCAAGTTTTGCCAGCTCTGGGTGGCGATATCGATTACACCAGCCAAGAGTTGTCACTGGACACTACTGAACTCTCTTATGATCCCGACACAGCTGCTATAGACCAGCTTCATGGGCTTGCTGAGAGCTACCAACACATATCCCTTACTTCTGGTTTGCGGTCGTCTTCTCGCGAACGGTCTCAGGAACGAAGCAAAAGGCATTCTTCGATGCCGAATGGGACTATTCTTCGACACGGGCCGCCGAATAGAACAGGGTTTGAGCGTCTCGCTCTGTGGATATCAAAGCTCATACTCATGGCGAGACATTTTGTCGAGACCTTGGAGGCTGTGAAACCGTGGGTTCTTAGTATGAAGCATTCTGCCCAGGAATCAAATGGGAATGGAATGCAGCCCATTGCCACCAACGGCGATGTCAGCCAGGGCTCGGTAGGAAAAGACCAAAACCAAACCCCCCACCACACCGAGCTTCTCGCAGGCTTAGAGTCGACGACATTGAAAGCAGCTGCGACATCAAAGCCAAGCTTCCTCAGGCTTTACGCCATGTTTTCCGTCCTTGCTTTTCGGATTGTATCGTCTACGAAGAATCGATCTACCTCCCGGCAAATATTGACAAACCTCGTTGAGATGGAATATTCTCAAGGTAACTGGTCCACTGCTGCACGATACCTTGAAAATATCCTTGGTCCACTTCCACGTGGGTCACATCATCCTTCTGAAGAGTATCTCCTCCGAATCTATGCCGAGTGCCTCAAGTGTCTTGAGCGGCCTAAGGATTACGTGCGATGTCTCGTTTCTTGTTTGCACCACTCCAGAAAGGCTGGTCGTGCGACTTCCTCGAGATCTTTCTCCGAGGCGAACCAATATTATATGAATCAGCTTTTCCAGGTATTGCCACATATTCCAGCAACAACACTACGTGCAGCATTACTGTTTCGCATCTCCGCAGTTTCGCACCACATAACTCCACTTGAGAACAAGGATGGCTTCACTGTCTCAATGAAGATGAGTAGTCTTCCTGGCGTCTCGACACCACCGATCGATAAGGTCAAATTGCGGCTTGTTGCCAAAGACGGTGTTGAACCGCGATTCATATTGCTCTTCCTGTCAGAAACAGTGGTCATCGACTCGACAGACAAAACCATAACCCTGGAAACTCCCGTGACAACGCATGGCTGGTACGTGCCGGATGAAGTTGAGGTCTGCATTGGAAATTTGAGACTTTTGCACCACTTCAAGTCAAGGCTAGACGACGAAGCGGCCGGATTTGATGATTCACTTAGCCCTCGCGCAGAAGTGGTGCCGCTTCTGCTCTACCCCAGCTATCGATCGTTTGGAATCAAAATGTACCCCTTCCCGATCATTCATTTGGCCCAGATCCGTAGGCTACTACTGCAAATCAGGCCTGGGCGAAACGATATCAAGCAGGTCAAGCTTCGCTTGAGGACGGCAACGGCTGGACTAAGGCTCAATATTCATGACTCCAAATTAGTAGGCGACCAACATGAGTCAAATCAAGTGCAGACTGCTCGAGAAGGTGACGCTTTAGTGATGGTCCTAGACAACTTGGGCTCATTGACGGTCACGGAGGTCGAAATCCCGTACACCATGGAGACCGCGTCCGAGCCAGCCATAACATTGCGCCTTGAGGCCACTTATGAGACGGAGCAAGGGATATTCACCTTCTACGACACAGCTTTTGTCAAGGTGATCTTACCTGTAACAGTCAATGTTCAGGATGTGTTTCGTAAGGATTACATGTACTCGAGATTCACCATCATCCCTTCGACAATGGTACCACTTCGTCTCTTTGGCTGCAATCTCGACGGCAATGACTCCTATGAGATGGTTTCAGGCGGTGGCTTCGCCGAGCCATTCGTGGTATTCCCGAAGCAACCTGCTAGTTGGACCGTCCGTCTTGTGCCCAAGGACGCAAATACTGATAATGTCAGCAGGAGGCTGACTCTGGTTGTTGACTTCCAATCCCTAGATGGGGTGATGTTGGCAATTCTGGAGACACATTTCACTAGGGAGCTTGCCAATTCCAAGCATGCTTTCGCCGCCCGGCTTCTAACATCGCACCTACTGGAACGGGTCCGCACCACATGGACCGAGCAGGATGTGGAAGTTGCAGGACTAACACAAGAATTTGAAGTTTGGAAGATGGAGGATATGGCGTGGCCATCAGTCCTGTGTGCCTTCGACCGACAAAGAAGAGTTGAGATTGAAGATTGGCTTCAAAATTGGCATTCTCGAACGCCACCGATCAAATTTTCATCTTCAAAAGTCCCTCAACGACAGCTCAGACTATATGTCGACATTCCTTCGCGACCGGTTCTAGTGTCCGCGTTTCTAGATGCCGCATGGTCAGTGCCACCGCACGCGACTGCAACCATCGGCCAGCCATTGCAGGCCGAAATCGTCATCAAACTCGAAGACCAGATAGAGGGAGAGCTGGAAGGATTGTTCGAGATCGCGGCCCTTTCGGATTCGTGGTTTATTGGAGGCAGACGCAAAGGCACTGTGCGACTGGGTCCCGAGGCGGTACGTATGGGCTTAATCCTGTTCCCACAGCATCTCGGACACCTGCTCGTTCCCTCGGTCAGCATAAAATGTCGCAGACGGGTCAGAAACAGTGGCAAGGACGAATGGATAGATCTCGTGAGCGATGTGCAGAATCCTGCTCATGGTCGGAGTGTTCTCGTTACCCCAGATTTGCGGAGCACCACTGTGGAGGTGTTTGGAATGATACCAGACGAGGGCGTTGGCAGGCTAGTGGCAAGCGGGAGTCGTGGAGTGGGCTGAGACCCAACTACTCCGTACAGGACCCCCAACACGCCCTTCACCGCCATGGCGAGACTCCAAGCTGGCATGAAACGATGCCAATATATTGTTTTGAGCCGCAGCTTGGACATTCGTTCTCACTACTCTGTGGTGACACTAAGCGCCAGGAACCGCCTCGCTTTGAGCCATTCCAGAAACCTTGACTCCAGCTATTCGGACCAGTCGCAGAGTCCAACTCCAGGGTCCGTGCTCGGTACGAGCCGACTACCACGCTTCAAGCAGATTGGTGCGGTGGAGTGATGACATCGGCGGAGGTGAGGGCGAGTCATGGTGGGTTAGCGTTAGGTCTCAGCTCCCCAACAAAATCGTTTTCGTTGGAACTCCGATTTCACCCTTGCACCACCACAGACCACCAGCTCCCATGCTCCCAGCAACGCTGACCATTCCAGTGGACAACCAGTGGTGCCAGGGACTTCGGCTGGAGAGAACATCACCTCGTCATGCTTGAACCTTCCCCATTCGACCGAGGCATCAGCTCTGCCACCTACCTCTGACCTCAAGTCCTCTCAGCATGTGAAACGACAACCACTCTGCTACTGCGAAGATCTGTTGCACATGCCATAGGGACACAATCGATTGGCAACCATCCCTTTACACGGGCAGCAATTGCCGGCACGGAATGCAACATGTGCTCAAGGACCCGACCATCAGCGGTCAGTCAATGCGCCCAACCGACGCACGACATCCTGCCGGGCGTGTCAGCGGCGCCTTCCTTTGATCGACAAGATGGCGAAACTGGAGCTGCCAAGAGTCGGGCAAAGCCAGAGGTTCCATGGCTCTTTGAAATAATCGGTCAACGAAGGGGGCAAACCCGTGTATCCTCAAGCCTGGGTGGGGTGGAATCAGGGAGAGGCACCACTGCACACAAATGTCGCCCAACTCAGTCCCTTGCTGGGGAAAATGTGCCAACCAGTCAAGTCCCACTTTGGGGATTTTGCTGAAAATCTTGGCCAGGCCGTGTTTGCCGTCCGAACAATCTCCCTGCGGAAGTGCAAAAAACCGAGTAATAGCAGGACGAGGATTCGGTAGACCAGTACTGACAGAAACACTCGTTCGGGGCAACAGCCTAATCCAATCACCTAGTCTTGGGTGGTCTTGGTTTTATCAGCTTATGTATAGACGCAGCAGCTGAAGATAGTAGTGGACAAAATAGACCAGTAGATACTCGTCTGCATTTCACTTTGGAGGATTGGGTTGTACGGAGTTTGAGCGATAAAGCAGAGGCTCGGTCGCCGCTCTCGACAGTAACCACCTACCAGGCTAGGTAGGTAGGTTTGGTAGGTATCCAGCAAGTGGGTGGGCGATCCTCGGGGCCCAGACAAAGACCCTGGAATCGTCGCTCACCGCCCAGGCACAACCGAGCAGCTAAATGGTCTGCGTGTCGATGCTAGCTGCTGGTCCCCTGACTTGCCCCTGCCGCGCTAGCCCTTGGGAGGCTTTGTTGAGATTCACGGATCATGGCGAATTTTTCCCCTCTGCCCAAAAAAAAAGAATTGCCCGCAGCCCACATTCACTCCACTGCCCTGCGCCTACAGGACTTTTACGATGGGAACAACTCTATTCATTCGCTGCTAGTGCTCCATTCACTCCTTTGGCCTAAAGAATACGACGCTTTGAGCCTTAATATTATTTTTCCCTCAAGCTCAGAAGCTCCCCTCTTAAGCCTGGCCCGTCGCTGCAGCCTTCTTCTATTTCTCACTGCTCTGACCTCCCCCAGCACTTCCCTCAATTGGACTCTTCCTACGTCCGTCTTCCTAGCACTCAGGTCGAAGATTCACCTTGTTGGTCTGTTGAAGAGTCTTTCGCCAGCTCAACCATGACTTCCACTGCATTGCCCGCTGAGGCAGTCCTTCGTCGTCTGGCGACAACTGACTCGACCCCCAGCTCCTCTGCCAACATCTCACCTCTCGATAGTCCGAGAACCTCCCCTTCCTCGACCTCCCTGTCCTCGCTTGCCTCGGAAGACGCTACCACTCAGGCAAAACAGAGCCCCGAGAGGAAGCAGCTGCTCGATACCTATGGCAACCCCTTCGAAGTGCCTGATTTCACAATTGGCGATATACACAAAGCCATCCCCAAGCATTGCTTCCAACGATCTGCGGCTACCGGTCTGTACTATGTTGCTCGGGACGTCACCTCCCTCGCCGTCACCTTTTACCTCTTCAACCGGTTTTTGACCCCCGAGAACGTCCCGTCCACCCCGTTAAGAGCTGGTCTGTGGTTTCTGTATACTGTTGTGCAAGGGCTCTTCGGTACCGGGCTGTGGGTGCTGGCTCATGAGTGCGGGCATCAGTCATTCTCGCCCAGCAAGGTCCTGAACGACACCGTCGGTTACCTCTGCCACACCGCGCTTCTGGTGCCTTATTTTTCTTGGAAAATCTCTCATGGCAAGCATCACAAAGCCACGGGCCACATGGAGCGAGACATGGTCTTTGTCCCCGTCACCAAAGAGCAATATTGCACTCGAAGAGGGTGGCTGCTACATCAGCTCGATGAGCTTACCGAGGAGACTCCAATTGCAACTGCATACCACCTGATCGCCCAACAACTTTTTGGTTGGCCCATGTACTTGCTCACCAACGTCACCGGCCACAACAAGCACGAAGTTCAGCGTGAGGGCCGCGGCATTGGCAAGCACAACGGTTTCGCAGGCGGAGTCAACCATTTTGATCCTGCCAGCCCATTGTATGAGGCCAAAGATGCCAAGCTCATTTTCCTGAGTGATTTGGGTCTTCTCGTGGTTGGAAGCATCCTCTTCTGGGTCGGTAAGACTTATGGTCTCTCCAATTTGTTTGTCTGGTATCTTGCTCCTTACTTGTGGGTCAATCATTGGTTAGGTAAGTTATACAAACCAATATGGTGTTTCCAAACTTCTCTTGCTTACAGGTAAACAGTGGCGATAACGTTCCTGCAACACACCGACCCTTCTCTTCCTCACTATACTCCTGAGATGTGGACATATACCCGCGGCGCCGCAGCCACAATTGATCGAGAATTCGGGTTTATCGGGCGCCAACTATTCCACGGAATCATCGAAACTCATGTCCTCCATCATTATGTCAGCACCATCCCATTCTACCACGCTGATGAGGCCAGCGAGGCCATCAAGAAGGTCATGGGTCGTCATTATCGAAGTGACACCGAGGGAGGTTCATTGGGCTTTCTGCAAAGCTTGTGGAAGTCGATGAGATGGTGTGGGTGGGTTGAACCCATGGAGGGGGCTACCGGGGAGGACGCAGGCGTGCTGTTCTTCCGCAACAGAAATGGGTTGGGACTGTCTCCCACCAAGACACCGAAAACTACGGCGTCATAAGTCTGAGATGCATCGCAGAACTCTGGCGGGTTCTGCTATTGATACGCTTTCACACGGCCTGCATGAAAATACCGGAGTTTGGGCTGTGTCAAATTGGAGCATTAAATGGTAGAGCAAGAAGACTCTTAGAGAAATAGAAATTCTGGGGAGGATGAGATCTGAAGTTGCAGGAACTTGTGGGTTGAGGGACGTCAACATCCTGTTCTTCCGAGCATTGCGCGTCAGGTGAGCCCGCTTGTTTCATAGATCGGCGCGACGGTCGGATATTGGGTCCGGAGCTCCTTGGAGCTGTTATGCTACAGCCTAAAAGTCCAGACAGCGACTACCCTAGTAACCTAGTGTGAATTGCATTACTAGAGACTTGATCCTCCAATGTCGTGTACGAGTACGGCCGAATGATATAGGGCCTGAGGAATAGAGGAGGCGAGATGAAGTAATGTACTCGTGTCTGCCTAGGGGCGTTCAACGACCGTTTGTTGTGTACTCGGGAGGGAGCCCCTTACGGCCTTAAATTGTAGCTTAGCGATGTGCGGTCAATATTCAATCCGCTGTTCACATTTCGCCTTGCGGAGATGTTGCTGTCACACTTTCGTCCTCCACAAACTGATTGGGGGGTATCTCGCCTGATTCAGAGCATTCGTGCGAAAGCAATGCCGCCGCCCAGGTCAAGTTACCTTTTTGGTATCCTAATTATGGAGCCCAGACGTTGCAGGCAGCAGGTTCCTTGCCATTGGCACCTCCGCCGCCCAAATTGATACCCCGGTTTGCTCTCTCGCTTTGCGATTCGATTCGTCTCGTCCGAAAATGCAAAGCACCTCATGCACTCAGCGCGATGAAGTTTAGCAACGTTGTATCCATGGCCGTGGCGGCTTGGTGATACAGGCTGTGACCGTGATATATAGTCGACTTTATTTCACCAGCCTTTGTTTTTACACATTCGATATCAGCTCTCATTCCTACTTCTACAACTCCTGGTTCATCTCATCGCTAAAGCCTTGACAAAGTGCTTCAAATACCCGACAGCCGTCTGTACATTGCTCCCACTATGGCTTTCAAGAGTGCCCTTCCTCCCTTTGTAAAGCGCCCACGTGCGCAGAGTAATTGGCCCGACGCGAGGAGCAGATTTCTTTACGTGAGTCTCCGCAACACCATTATTGCACGGTTCCGAGCACTGACTCTCTCCAGGCTCTCCGAGAAAACTTCTCGGTGTCGACGTGGATCCTCCTTGGGGCTCTGCTACAGTCCCTTATCGTCTTTATCATACCGCGCTTCTATGCCATGCTTCCTTCTCTTATTGTGCTTGGAGTCCGTCTAGCGGATACAATGGCCATTACTCTAGGTCGGAAGAAAAACTACTACCTCGATGAAGCTCTTCCGTATCGCGTTTCTCCGCAAATCCCAGACGAGGATGGCACTTTTCACGAGGAAGCAGCGGAAGAAAAGCTTGCTGTTTTCATGCTAGGAGCCAAGGTCAATCACCCGCTTGGGATTTTTGCCCCCAACGTCAAGACTATCGGCGACTATCTGAGCCAAATGATCCAGGATCTCGAGGCTGAGAATCCTGATCTTGGCTACTACGGTGGTTCCAATTGGACGAGCCAAGATAAAAACGGCGCGACAGAGCTCATGAATCTGAGTTACTGGCGGTCGGCCGAAGATATTCACAAATTTGCGTACGGCAAGCTGCATCGCGAATGCTGGGACTGGTGGAATAAGACGATCAAAGAAAATGATCATATCGGCATCAACCACGAAATCTTCGAGGTGGACCGCAAGCACTGGGAGGCCATCTACGTCAATTTCCAGCCGACGATGCTGGGCGCCACGACGTATTTGAGAAAAGGCGACAAGATGGTCGGTGGCACCGTCGAGGACCAATGGATCTCTCCCCTTGTTGACGCCAGCAGGGGCAAGCTCAGGAGCAGTGCCGGTCGACTAGGCCGACAGCCAGGGGAGCTCTATGAAAAGCATGGACTGGCCCCGGGTGCTACTTACGACGAGTAAGTACGTGCAATTCGCAGGGGAGGGTAATGAAGATTTTGGAATCTGCACAGAGACTGTCTTTTTTTTATCCCTGGAGTTTGAATTGGTGTACGAGTTATGTACTGGCGTCGTGGTTTGTTTGGCAAAATGAAGGATCTTCAAGTCACCATGCAGCAAAATCGACTCTTATTGTTGACCAGGAATAAATGAGTATGGTCGTCTATCAACTTTTCATGGTTGGTCGCTCGTCTAAACGTGGCAGGCAGTTCTACCCGTTCCAATCAGGGCTGTGGATCGTTGTGTGGGGGAGATGGGACGGTGCAAGATATCAACCTGTTCGGCACATTGCTGCATATAAAACTATCACTAGCCTTGTTACAATTGGAAGCGAGTCAAGATCTTGCCGATGTGACCTGAAAAAATAGCATCGCGGATACGAGATTGTGTCTATTTGACAGTGTCAAGAGTGTCGGAGTGTCAAGGGTGTCAAGCTCAAATTCAAGCTTTTCAAGCTTTTTGTAAAAGCTTCAGACAGGCGCTTCGTACAACGTCGACACAAGTCACCCACTCGGCTCACACTCTCTTTAATAGATGCGATCAGCGATACTCTGCTATACTCTGTCGATTTAAAGCGAGCGCGAGCTTGTGGGACCTCTCACAGTAGTGCATGATGAAGTCCAACCAGCAATAAGTCGATGGGCTTCGTACATGTCATCCAGGCGTCGCGTACAACCGTCAATGCCACCCCTTTGGACGGTTCGAAGTTGTTCGACGCGAGAACGGTCTTAAAGAGCCAGTACTGCAATCCGATCCAGCATGTGATTTCTCTCCCTCGGAATACAGCTGGCCACCACTGCGCCGGTCGGGTATAGTGGCTTCTACCAATAGAGCGGCGGCGTCTCCCTGAGTTGACAAACAACACCTCAATTCCAGGTTTACCCGAGCCATACCTTTCTGTAATCCGTCATGTATCGAAATATCGGTCATCTCTCTGGGAACAAGCAGATGTTGCCATGCTAAACCCAACCTTCACACACCAGCAACTCAATCATCCGGTCCATGGGCACGGTTCTTTCGGATATAGCCGATAATTCTCTCGGAAAGAACATTTCACAAACATTAATGTTTCTCTGTGGGTCAACACCCAATTGACTAGACACAGTGATGCCATAACACTCCTTCGCCGTTTGATACCGGCTTTCCACGGCAGCCGTACACCGTTTTGTTGACCAAGTCTCGTGGCCGAAGGAATCGACACTGTCGCCTACTCGGGTACGCGGAATTTGAAACTTTCCCGAGCAACAAACGAAATCAATCAGGTCAATATCACAGGCGGGGAGCCGATGGCGGGTAATTCCTTCTGCGTGGAGACCCCGCGAATCTGCCAAAGAACTCGTCCGAGATCCAGTGCGGGATGATATCCAAGTGCCCATGGTTTATATGCGTCCTCAATCCCTTGGTTAAGGTGGTGGCATAATCTGTACAGGGGACTTCTCTACAGCCTTCACCTTACCCCTTTCCTGGGATCATTCCAATTGCAGCGATTTTCGCCCAAGATGGCTAAATCGAATAATTCACACATCACGCCTTACAATCGCTGGGTCATTATTCTCACGGGGTTTGGCTCTATTGTAAGACCGCCGTTGCCCAGGACAGACAGTCCTTGCGAGGCGGTCCGGATGGCTGACCACTAGTGATAGACATACGGATACTGTTCATCGGTGATCAGCTCCACCATTGGCCAGCCAGGATGGTATTCCTACTTTGACCTGCCAACGCAAGGTGAGCCGGGTTACGGTGGTAAAACAACCAGCACGATCGCAACCGCAAACGGCCTTTACAGTGCAGGCGGTGCCATCGGCACCCTGCTGGTCATGTGGACTGCCTCTGCCCTCGGCCGTAGGGCCAGTATCCAGCTAGGGGCATTCACGGCCTTGGTCGGTGGCGTCCTGCAAGGCGGCGCAGCAGCTATAGCGTGAGTCTGTCACAGCCCTAACCCTATGTCACAAATGTTGCCGCGATTATCCTGACACGTCCAAGCATGTTTCAGGTCGGCAGAATAGTGGCAGGAATAGGCGTGGGTGTCTTGGTAACCATCGTTCCAATGTTCATCTCAGAGCTGTCTCCCCCAGGGAGCAGAGGGTGGCTCGTCGGACATCACGCAATCTTCCTTGTCTGGGGTTATCTCCTGGCTTCCTGGGTCGGATATGCCTGTTACTTTGCGACTGCTCACAACGAGGCATCTGCTTGGAGGTTTCCCCTCTGTCTACAATGCCTACCTCCTCTGGTTCTGCTTGTGGGGTCACCGTGGCTGCCTCATTCGCCCAGGTGGTTGATCTCCCTGGACAGGCACGAAGAGGCTTTCCAAATCATTCGACGGCTGCGTACAACGAAAGATGATCCGAACGAAATCGCCGCCAAAGAAGAGTTCTACCAGATTCGCGAACAGGTGCGTGTCGACAATGCGAAGTTGAAGAGCTCCGGGCAGCCAGTGTGGAAGCTGGTCTGGACTAAGAAGAGCTACAGGAAACGCATGATCGTGGGGTTCTTGACGCAATGGGGTTCTGAATTCTCTGGGCCGCTTGTCATTGTGAGTTCAAGATGACAGAATCAGTGCGGAGCCGTGGTGCTGTGGCTGACTTGGTTTAGAACAACTACTCGGTGATACTCTACACGAGCCTGGGAATGGAGGGGTCCATGCCTCTCCTCTTGTATGCTCTTTGGAGTTGCACTTCATGTGAGATTCGCCTGTCTGAGATGAGTGAGAAGACGTGCTGAACATAACTAGCATTGATTTACAACCCCTTCGGCGCATGGCTTCATGACAAGGTGAACTCACGCCGTGGCATGCTGATGTTCGGCACCGCTGGCTGTCTCGTAACGACCGCTTGTCTCGCAGCAATGATCGCCGAGTACGCCGGGACGGACAACCGTGCAGGCAACGCTGCCGGGATCTTCTTCGTCTTTTTCTATCTCACTTTCGAAGGGTAAAGCTCGAACCGCTCTAGAAACCGTCGTTCAGACTGACATTCCCCCACAGCACATTCTGCGATACCACCATGTACATCTACGTCGCGGAGATCTTCCCCACGGAAATCCGACCTATTGGGATGGGCTTCTCTCTCTTCGGCCAATTTGCCTCGACCATCATCCTGCTGCAGACTGCGCCGATCGGGTTTGACCGGGTGGGCTGGAAGTATTATCTCGTGGTGATCATTTGGTGTGCCGTGTTTATCCCCATCATCTACTTCTACTTCCCGGAGACTGCTCGACTGAGCCTGGAAGAGATCGGCCAGAAGTTTGGAGACGAGGTCGCGGTTCACGTCAACGACACTACCGAAGAGAAGAGGCAGAAGCTGGACGAGTTCCTTGCCAATACCGACATTGTCCACTTAGGTCAGGGTGAGGGAGAGAAGAGAGCGGACGTTGTCGAAGTTCGCCAGGAGGGATCCAAGGCTGCTGAAGTCTAGAAAGGCCCAAACAGAGTGACTTGAGGGACAGTTGGGACGTGGACAGACCTGGGGGCTGGCGAGCTGTTAGTCCCACGGTGAACTTGAGGGACGGCGATTTCAAGTCTAGGAAATGTCTGTCGCCATACCCAGCCGGTGGATTGCGTCTTTGTACATTGGCCAACTGTTATAGTCGTAAGGGACAGAATTGCCAATACCAAAAGTTGTATTGGGAATGGGCCCTTTGTCATGAACCGCCGGACAGGGTCCATCCTTGATCTACTACTATAGTGCCTAATAATCTGCCATGATTGGCGAGATATTCCGGCCTTTTCTTACTAAACAAGAAGGGATGCAATTGCATACATTACCGACAGCCTTCTCCGCACCACGGTTTGTTGTGGATATGGTCGGGGGGGACCAATACCTGCAAGAACGGCTTCTCTGGAAGTCCTGAGGTGGCAGGATCCCAAACCTGAGCGCCGATCTCGGTTTGAGCACATTTGTCTCCTTCCTCGCCATAAATTGGTTTCACAATATGCATACAGGTCACCTGTCAAGCAGCTTGGATACTTTGATACTTATCTATGTAAAAGCTATAGAAATTGAGAACTTTGTATTCGCCGTGACCCAGAAAAACTCCCGCACGGCGTCAGACTTTGAAGCATTTTGAAAGAATGCAAGCGTCGAAATTAAGGTACATGTAGTTCCCGCTTACTTGGGCACGTCACCCTCGAGGGTGATGCGGTGCATCAACCGTTTATATCCGTGGTAGTCGTTGACCGGGTTATGCTGCACGCACCGGTTGTCCCAGAAGGCGACGGAGCCGGGCTCCCAGCGAAAGCGACAGGTGAATTCGAGCTTGACCTGGTGTGTGAACAGGTAGTCGAGCAACGGTTTGCTTTCCTCTTCGGTCCAGCCGTCAAAGCGTAGGGTGTGTGCCGTATTCACGTACAGGATCTTGCGGCCCGTCTCCGGGTGCGTGCGCACCACGGGATGCGAGACTTCAAAGTCCGTCTGTTTCATGCTCCCCGCGTCTTCCTTGATGCGATCTTCGCGCGTTTTGCTCACGTCGGCTTTGGCGGAGCTGCTGATGGCGCGGAGAGGGCTGAGCGTCTTCTTCAGGCCCTCGCTGAGCGTCTCGTACGCGAGGTATTGGTTGGCGAAGCACGTGTCGCCGCCATAAGGGGGTAGTTCGCGGGCGAGTAAGATGGTGCCCATCGGTGGCCGGTCGAGGTAGGTGGTGTCGGCGTGCCACACTCCGCCAAAGTTGGACGTTTCATGCTCGCGCTTGAGCACCTGGATGATTTCCGGATATTCGGGCAAGCCACTGACAAACGGATATTGCACAGGCTTGCCAAAGTGTTTGCTGAACGCGAGAAAGTCGGCTTGCGTCAGATGACCCTGGCCGCGGAAAAATATAACCGAGTGATCGAGGAGAGCGTTTCGGATTTCCTTGACGATGCTCGGGTCTGCGAGGTCTTTGGCCAGGTCGACGTCCGAGACCTCTGCACCGCAGGCGCCTGCAATCTTCTTGACCGTGATCGGCTGTGTGGTGCTTGCAAATCTCGCAACGGTGCTTCGATTTGACTGCTGTGGTCCGTGGCATTTCGGCCTCAGCGTCCGACTGCTTCCCGCGAAGAGAGGCACGCAGCTCTTAGATGCAGACCATGCACCTGCTGAGGGGAGCCAACGGATAGGTACAGCCATCTTGGTTCGAAAGGGAAACGGCAGCACTTGGATTCAAGTGAAGGAAATCGGAGTTGGTCTCGAATCCGGCGGGTTTTGGCTGTTTCGCAGTGGAAATGCCTGTTAGGGTCTCAACGCCAGTGATGGTAAGATGTGTTTTTATCTGATAAATCAAAAGGAATTCAAGATGCAAGAAGAGGACTTGTTATTACCACCACTACTACTGCAGTAGGATGTGACGGGCTATAGTTATCGAGGTGGAAGTGGGGATGGTGCCAGTATATCAAGGTGGATCCCACTTAGTTAGTTTGGCCGATTTCGGCCACCAAATATTGTATTTGCCCCCTTTCGGAGCTCCCCACCTTGCACCCACTGGTGCCTCCATTCGGCATAGTTTACTGCAGGTGGGACCGGAGGCATTGAATATACTTGACCGAGGCGGTGCCTTCCAGACTAAAAGCAGAGGGGATGCTATTACGGCAGTACAGTACATTCTGAGAGAAAGAGTCTCATGATATAAGCACGTGTCAGTAGCCTGCACGACTTGACGCAAAAAAAAAAAAAAAAAAAAAACTCTTCCAGTGAGGCTCACAAGTGACAAGATGCGGGTCTACAAGTCGCCGCACGGGGACCTCGATATTCCATCCCTGGATATCTTGTCGCTGTTGTTTGGTAAGCTATGTCCCTGGTAGCACTTCTGACATGTCCGTTCACCTGCTGATCTCTATGTTCTAGACTCGGACTTGTGTCTGGCTCGTGAAGACACCCAAGTCCACGTCGAAGCAGCCAATCCAGCAAACAGCATCACAAAAGCAGAGGCTCGCCGACTGGTCAAGCGGGTGGCGCACCTTCTCCGGCACCGCTACAATGTTGGCGCCTCGGGGGTCGGTCGCGATGTCGTCTTCACAACGCTATACGGAAGTCCATTTGCTCCCGTCTTCTTCTACGGGATCGTCGCGGCGGGAGGGGTCTACACGGGTTCCAGCACGGAATACCGCTCGGCAGAACTGGTACGCCAGATCGAGGACGCAAAGCCTACCCTACTAGTATGCTCACCGGAGTGCGAAGCGAGGGTGGTACTCGCAGCGCAAAAATGTGGTATTGGAAGAGAAAGGGTCTTGATTCTGGACAGCACAATCCCCAAAGGCTGGAAGTTGATCTCTGCCGCCGATCGGTCTAATCTCCTCGAGTTAAACGGGGACAAATTGCTTGACTGGCCACGTATTACCGACCGCCGAGCACTCGAACAAGTCACAATTTGTCTCTTATACTCCTCCGGCACTACAGGGTTGCCAAAAGGCGTCCGGATCTCCCATCGGAGCCTCGTGGCAGACAATATATGCACTATGGACGTCGCTCGCCGCTACCGTGCCCACCGTAGACAAGAAGGACGAGAGTTTGTGATGAACACCATCGCACATCTACCTATGAATAACATTGCCGGAATCTCTCTGTACTCGACCTGTCCCTTCTATATGGGCGGCACGACCTGGTGGATGAAGAGCTACGATTTTGACTCCTTTCTGGAATACCATCGACGATACAGGCCGGCATATCAATTCACGGTCCCGCCGGTCTGGCTACGAATTGCAAAGAGCGACAAGGTCACAGACCACTTTGACGGGCTGGAAGTTGCCGTCACAGGAGCGGCACCTATCGGGGAGAGTGTGATACGGGACTTGAGAGAGAAATTGGGCAGGGGACGAGCCTACGTTGCGCAGACCTGGGGCACTACCGAGACTTCCGGGGTCATCGCCGCCACGGATTGGCTCGACCAGAAGACGTGGAGTGTCGGCCAGCTGTGCCCAAACGTCGTTCTTCGCGTTGTCAACGACAACAACGAAGACGTGGCCGAAGGCGAGTCCGGTGAGCTCCTGGTGGGAGGCCCAATCCTCTCTCAAGGTTACCATAACCGGCCTGAGGAGAACCAGCAAACATTTGTCGATGGGTTCTACCGGACGGGCGATATTGGGACATACAAAGATGGGCACGTCTATATCCACGATCGCAAGAAAGAGTTGATCAAGTACAAGGGCAGCCAAGTAACACCTGCAGAGTTGGAGGCATTGCTCACGTCCCACCCGCTGATTGCAGACGCCGCTGTTATCGGAGTCTGGGACCACCAGCAACAGACCGAAGTGCCCCGGGGGTACGTGGTTCCCCGTCCATCATCCCAAGGCCAGACCATCACTGCTCAAGAAGTGGCAGAGTTCGTCAAGGGCCGAGTAGCCAGCTACAAACAACTACGAGGAGGTGTTTTCTTTGTCGACGAGATACCCAAGAGTGCCTCGGGGAAGATCCTCCGTAAGGAACTCCGTGCCGAAGCGAACAAGACGAACAAGGCGCATAAGGCGATCCAGGCGAGACTGTGATCATTTGTTGTATGTTTCGGGGAGTGAATTGTGAAGTAACACGATACATCTTTGGTAGAGACATAGAGAGCACGGCGTATGTATGGAGTCACAATATATAGTCACTTCCGGCTCTTGTGCCTCAAGCAGATCTCTCCGTCCTCTGTCCCCAATGATACCACTTCTTCTCTCCATGTCTGACCATCTCCTCGTACCAAGAACCCACGACATTCTCGGCTCCTCGGCAGACAATTTTCTCCTCATTTTGTGCGTTGGTTTACAAGTACAAAGTGGGAGGTCCGGGGAACTACAACTGGAGGGATCAGGTGGCTGTCCATGGATCATCAGCCCTCGGAGTATACAAAGTATGTTTCGTTCGGTTACATAAAACTCAGCGTCGCCACCTCCATCACCTCCGTCTCCATGTTGAGCATGCGTTGAAGTAAAGACTCCGGTCGCTGAAATCCTCCTCTTGCTTGACTATTGAGTAGTTTCTGTCTTCTTGGTGGGCGATCCCGTACTCGGTGGACATTGAGACACACGAGCCCCGCTGCTCCTCCGAGCGATTGCAACAGGTGAGCAATCTGGCCACCAGTGAAATACTCGTTACCTCGTGGGCCAAGCAGAGTCTGTGGTGGTGTGTCTTGCTTGAGGCTGATGTTCCGAGTTGTATAGGAGAAAGCCTTTGGTATCTAGTGTTTGGGGTTGAACCCACCATCGCGTCCAAGAAATCCTAATACTCTTGCACATCGACTCAGCCCACCTAATCTTAGTCGAACATGGCTTCTCAACTAGAACTTGCCAGCTCCAAAGATGGCGTTACCAAACAGACTAATGGCGTCGCGTATAACAATGGCGACTCTCACTACAACGTGCCGGCAGAGACTCTCAAGGTCTTCCAGGAAGGCATCCTGGGAAACTCCCGCATCGCTCGGTTTTTACCGGAAGAGGCTCTCTCAGGCCAGTTCCCAGTCCACTTCACCGGCTCGTCTGATCCTAGCCTCCCGATCAATTGGCGCGAGGCAGAGTCTGTGGCCGCGCTGAAAGCCCTGGAAGCCACTCTGGTCAATGTGATTTTGAAGCGAAAGTACAACCTCGACCCTCAGACGGTTACCATCAATACCGACCATGCAATCCTGTTCATTTTCTCCTGTATACTCTGGTCCATCGACCCTGACGGCGCAAATATCTCTTTGAAGGGCAGCCTGGCGCCAGGAACAAAAGGAGTTGATCAACACTTTCCATCTGGTGACACGCACCGGTTGTTCGCGAGTCTCTATCGAGGGGTGTCCTCTAACTTATATCGGTGTGCAGACGGCAGGTTCTTCCAGCTGCATTCGTCCCTGAATCCCGATGGGCCACTCAAATCGATCGACCTGCCCTTGGACAGGGACGTGGGCTCGTATGAAGAGGCAATCCAAATTTACATGGACGCCGTGGGCAAAATTCCTTCGGACGAACTGCAGCACCGCACGAGCGACATATACAAACACGCCGGACAAGTTTGCCTGTCAAGCGAAGAGTTTTGGAACTCGGAGCACGGCAAAGCCAACCAACATGTCGACCTGTTTGAGATCCACGACATCCCCAATGAACGGCAGCCTGCCTGCTGGTGGCCAGCAACCAGCCAAACATCCCCATCTCGTCCGCTTGCTGGCTTGAAGGTTGTCGAATTGACTCGGATCATTGCTGGTCCCACCATCGGTCGAGGGCTCGCAGAGCTGGGGGCCTCGGTGATGCGAGTCACAGCGCCTCACTTGCCCGACTATGGTGTCCTCCATCCCGATCTCAACTGGGGTAAATGGAATTGCCATATTGACCTCCGAGAGGAGGAAGGGCGTGAGCGATTGCGTGCTCTCATTCTCGACGCCGACGTCGTCCTCAACGGATACCGGCCCAACGTGCTGGCCAAATATGGATTTGGCGAGCAACAGGTCATAGAATTGTGCAACAGCCGAGGGCGAGGCATCATCTATGCACGGGAAAACTGCTACGGCTGGAATGGGCCATGGCGCAATCGAAGTGGCTGGCAGCAAATCAGTGATGTCGTCACTGGGGTGGCAGACTCGTTTGGTCGAGCCTTGGGTCTCGGGGAACCGGTGCTCCCTGTATTTCCCAATAGTGACTATTGTACAGGCATTGCTGGCATCTGTGGTGTCTTGATAGCCATCATCCGCCGAGGCGAGCGGGGTGGCAGCTACCTCGTCGATATAGCCCTCAACTATTATAACCAATGGCTCATCAGATCAGTCGGCACATACCCTGACAAGGTGTTCGAGAAAATGCGAAGGGAGACGCCGGGCGAGGTCTACCGGCACTATCACACCACAGGATACACGTACCCGAGGATGCTGAACAGTCTTCTCAACGGCCAATGTCGAGAGCGACTATTCAAGGCCGAGTTTTTCGAGGATAGACCTGCCGACGTCGCCATAGGGAAGGGTAAGGTGATGAGATGCGTCAAGCCAGTCATTTCCTTCGATTCGGGCATAGTGAAGCCTGGCTATCACATTGGAACGAGGCGGAATGGAGTCGATGCCCCCAAGTGGCCAGAAGACTTGACTGTACAGCAGGTAGCTTAAGAATCTCTCACAGTCCAGGGGAGATCCCACCGTCTCCATCTCAGTTACTTAGGAAGAGTCAGAATCGTGCCAATCTCATCGTAAAAACTTAGGCCCTCCTGTGCTTGTCCACTTGGTTTCAGAAGAATGACAATGTCGCGCTTATGTATCAGGACACTCTGCTCCCTGTTTTAAGCTTGTCATGTTGAGGCGGAAATTCGCGCCATATGTTTGCTTCGAGGTGCGTAACTTTGTTTATTTTTGTCAGGGACGTTGGGTCCTCATCATGCCTTTCATGGTGACCCTGGTGCTGGAGGTGCAGGTGACCCTCGTCATAAGGATGAGGTCGCTGGATCTTCCGCACTTCATGGGTTTATGTGTTCGCGCTCAAACTGGGCCTCAAGTTCGAAATACTTCAGAGCGCGAACAAACATCCCCGAGGCCCGCCAAGTTATGATACTGCTGAGTCTTTCGCATCCTTCACGTATGAGTGCCCGAACGCCTTCCTCGGACCGGATATCCTTTGCAGAGCCAACGCTGGCGCACCCGCCGTAGCGAATCCACTGAGTAGTCGCAGCCATCTGTTCTGCATTTGCGTATATTTGACCAATATCAATCGGGGTGGTGTCACGGTAGTCTGGAGGTAGGCGAGGACGATACCTGCCATAAGCAATAAGAACGGCATAAGCTGCAAACATTCGCAGCACCTCACAAGGCGAACAGAAGATGTAGTGATTGGAGACGCCAATGATTTGGGCTGCATGCCAGACCAATGAGCGTGTCTTCTGCGGATCGCTGGCATAGCTGATCGCCAGCCGACGCTCTGCTGCATTGATTGACGCCATAGCATGCGGGTTGTTGGCAGAGAGACTCTTCCGTGCAATGAAGACGACCAAATCCATCATATCGCCAGAATTACTCAGGTTGGAGTAGTGATATATAGAATATATCATGCTGAGCCACAAAGTCAGTATACTAAGCGCAGATCGAGGGCTATAACTCACCTGTAATTTATGAGTTCCTCATTGGATCGCGGCCGCGAAAGTGAGTGGCGAATCTTGCCCAAAATCTCCAGCAAGGTTGTTTTTCTTTCTTGTTGCCCGGACGAAGACTGTGGTAAGCCAAGGCACCCGGTCATGAAAACCATGTCCAGTTGTTTCAAATCCCAGAGGAGCCGGTCCAAGACGGTGGTGCAGTATCGCCTCGAATACGGTGGTAGATCCGGAGGCAGCTGCTTACCAGCAACAATACTCCGGAGGCAGAACGCCAATGAGGCCCCTGTCGCGGTTTCGCTCATGTCAACTTTCAGCGCTGCCCACGCCTGAGCTGACGGTGCGGTCCAAAGAGAATCCGCACACGGCAGTCGAGTCGGAAGCTCTGAAAGATCGATGCCCCCTCGTTTGCTGGTCAACGTAGACAAGGTATAGTCAAACCCAAAGACTGTCCACGCAAGCCTTAGTTCTTGTTGTTGGTCCCTCCAAGAGATCCAATCCTGATGAAGACGAGCATTTCGGTCTCTATGGTCAGTGTACTGGTCGCCCTTTTCCTTTTCGCCCTCGACAGAGACGGAGAAGTAAGAGCGCAGAATTCCCAGGCCACGAAGGCTGCCGATCAAAATACCCCGGGAACGATCGGCGACTTGGTAGAGCTGGCGGTCACCGGATCCGAGATAGTAGATCGAGCTTAGACAGTACGCTATCAGATAATTGATGTCTTGATAGTTTTTTGTGTCAGAAGCCGCCTTCAGAGTAATCAGAAAATCAGCATCACTGTTGCCCAGGACAGCACAATTCCCAGCGCACCACAAGTACATTTAGGAGTGCCAGTCAACTTACAATCAATGGTAGCATCTTTGAGCAAAGCTCGCTCAGAACGGCCAACTG
The DNA here is from genome assembly GCF_001642475.1 of Fonsecaea monophora. Classification (NCBI taxonomy): domain Eukaryota; kingdom Fungi; phylum Ascomycota; class Eurotiomycetes; order Chaetothyriales; family Herpotrichiellaceae; genus Fonsecaea; species Fonsecaea monophora. Next base: position 92,020 of record NW_019173993.1, on the reverse strand, counting down.
CGCCCTGCTAGGCCCGTCTCTGGCTGAAGAAGCGGCACCAATCAAGCTCATGGCCGCGATCAGAATGGTGGGACAAGTTTCAATATCCCATGTGGGGGTGTGTATGACTGGTGAAACGCCATGGAATTCTCTGAAATACGATTCTAGCCATCTTTTGACAACTTGCATAGCGGCGACGGTGCCACGGTCCACCTCAGGGATCGGTAAGTATGTATCTGAGAACAATTCGGTGAGGCTGTTATGGAATGATGTATATTCTTTGTTGCTCGTCTGAATCTGCATTTGGAGAACTTGTCGCATTGGGGGTGCCTGGTAGCGTTTTGGTGCGGCGTCACGTTCGGCATCAAATGGCCACTGTTGGCGAGAGACATCGTGGTCCTCGGGCGCCAAGTCAGTGACAGAGGGAGTCGCAAGACCAGGCTGATAAATTTGAGGAGAGGCTCGGGCAGTTCGAGTAGTCAGCGGCGCCATCTCGGCGGATCGATCCAGGCAGGGAGATTGCTGACGGTTCGAAGGGCCGTCTTCGTTCGCAGCCATCGGTTCGGATATGCCCCAGTCTCCGGTCAGGTCTTCAGAAACATCCAACCAGTCAACCCCAATTTGTGCGAAATCCAGACCATTCGAGACGTCAAATAAGGGTAACGAGCCAAATGGATCAGCGAAAGGATCCTGGAATGGTGGGTACTGTCGGTCGACTCCTAATGCACCATGTGCCTGCTCACTCTCCATAGCATCAACAGACTGTGTCGAAGCACAGGGTGCCAGAGAACCACCGTAATTCACAGGGCCTGCTACACTTTCCATCGCAGGGGCATCCTGTGGCTGGAAATTTGAGTTAACCAAGATACTGGACAAATTTTCACGTGCGTTACTTACAGATCCATTGGGCCTGTGTACCTCCTCTGATTGAGGCTGTTCCTTTGACTCCTCCGGGTATTTGCAAACTGCGTTCACTTTGGCACAAGTGGCACATGGGTGATCTCTGTCGCACTTCAATTTCTTTTGGACACAGCGGAAGCAAGACTTTTGGCCACCCCTCTTGCTGGCTTGTCTCGCATGATGCACCTTACGGTTATGCCGGAGGAAAACATCCTGTCTTGAGAATCTTTTCCCGCAACTGGGGCAAGGAATGATATTCCGTTGCGTAGGAGGAAGATGTGAATGAATATGCCGAGTGAGATGACTCTGCCGTGTCAGACATAGTCCACATTCGGAGCATTCAAGAGTTCCATTCCCTCTACGATTCTGGCGGAGGGACCTCCAGTTAGCAGGGGCCGGCACGTCTGGAGCGAGCGCGTCAACAGAGATACACCATCCACACTCACCTGGTGAGGTGATTCTGTCTCATGCACAGTTGGATCTGACCGCCTTGCATTAGCAGAATCCATTGGAATGTCGTTGATATCTGGTCTCGATCTTGATACGGTGGACGTACATCAGAAGGCAAATGACAATCTTGACGCGGGGGTTTTAGCTGCTGCCCTCGGGGTAAAAGGCTTGGCGGGCAGACGCTTGGCCATGGTCACTGGAGCAGCAAAGACGGCTTGTTGGAAGGGTTACGTGGAGAATAAGCGAGCCAACCACCACCTGCAGTTCAAAGGCGCAAAATTCTGGGGCTTCTGCACCTGGCACGTGGTCTTTGCAACCCCGGACTAGATATTTCTCCGTTCACCGTGAGCCTCGGCTGGCTTGCAAGACTCTCCCTTCTCTCATCCCATCTCGGTTAAGCTCTTACTGAGTACTAGAACAAAGGTCCCATATCAACCCCTCGAGATGGTGTTCGATTCGATGTCTCTGACATGGACGAACCGTCATGGCATGTATAAAGTCAGCAAATCCGATGTTGTCTGCCACCTCGCTTCCATCCCTGTAGCTGCCCTAACCCACGATCTCTTCCAGTTTTCCCTCAGATCTCCCCTCTGACCGCAATCTGCTATTTCGTCGTTGACTCTCTCTTTACAATGCCCTACAAGTCCCAGTGGTCGGTAGACATACCGGAATGTTCCTTACCGACTTTCCTCTTCAAGTCACCTACAGCACCCCTGGGCTCCCAGCGCGCCTTTTCAGAAGCTGCCCGCCCTGATACGCATTACCTGACACGTGATCAATTCCGGTTATGGGCTCAACGGTTTGCGCTTGGTTTGCAGCGGTCAAAGCACTTTAGGAAAGGGGACCGCGTTCTCCTCTTCAGTGGCAATGACCTCTTTGTTCCAGTCGTGTTCATGGGCGTGCTATGCGCAGGCGGAATCTTCTCTGGTGCCAACCCGACCTTTGTCGCTAGAGAGCTGGCACATCAACTACGAGACAGTGGCGCGACGTATCTTCTGTGTGCAGAAGGATCACTGGAGACAGGGATCGAAGCTGCAAAACTGGTTGGTCTCGATGTCGCTGAGAGGGTTTTTGTCTATAATGCCAAAATCTTCGATGGAGAGACTAGAGGGCTCAAAGGCTGCAGGTACTGGGGTGACCTTGTGGCGCCCGCGGAAGACGCTAGGGGATTCGAATGGGATCATCTAACGGGACCAGGGGAGTGTAACACCACTCTAGCATTGAACTACAGCAGCGGTACAACAGGTGTGCCCAAAGGTGTCGAGATCACCCACAAAAACTACATCTCGAACACGGTACAGGTGCAACAATTGGCCACACTCCACCCTGAATATCAAATCCGAACCGCCCGTGCTTCATGGCTCTGTTTCCTTCCGCTCTACCATGCATACGGTCAGACATTTTACATCGCTGGAGCCTTCAGCCGCGGGATTCCAGTGTATGTGATGCCCAAATTCGACTTCATCCAACTTCTCGAATATACGCAGAAATTCCGCGTCACAGACTATGCGCTCGTGCCCCCAATCGCGGTTATGTTGGCCAAGCATCCCGCAGTGGACAAATATGACTTGAGTTCAGTGGAGAATATCGGATCTGGAGCCGCACCGCTCGGCCGCGATGTCTCGGAACAGGTCGAGCGACGAATTGGCACAGGCTTGAACTTCAAGCAGGGTTATGGAATGACCGAGTGAGGCATACACAGACCTTTTGCCGATGCTCACATTCACTGATTCTTGTTTTAGGTGCACTTGCTCCCTTCTTGGATGGGACCCGAGGAAGATATCTTTGACTAACTCCGTCGGCCAGCTCAACGCTAACTGCGAGGCCAAGATAATGACTGAAGATGGCACCTCCGAGATCACCGACCGCGGCCCTTCAGCGGTCGGAGAACTATGGTGTCGGGGACCCAACGTCATGAAAGGATACTGGCGTAACCCGGAAGCCACTGCGGCAACGCTGACGCCAGATGGATGGCTCAAGACCGGCGACATCGCATATGTGGATGATGATCTGTGTTTCTTCATCGTCGATCGAAAGAAGGAATTGATCAAAGTCAAAGGGAATCAGGTGGCGCCAGCCGAGCTAGAAGCCCTCTTGCTCGAGCATCCCGGAATTGCAGACGCGGCAGTGATAGGTATGCCGACCGAAGACGGAGACGAGAAACCTCGTGCTTTCGTTGTCAGACAGGTCGGGCCACAGGGGGAGAACTTGACGGAAGAGGCTGTCAAAAAATTCGTCGAAGGGAAAGTCGTTCGATACAAACGACTCGCGGGTGGAGTGGAGTTTGTGGATGCTATTCCCAAAAACCCATCGGGCAAGATTCTGAGAAGGCATTTGAGAGATGCCACACGGGAGAAGATGAGAAGAGAGGGCGTGAGACTGTGATCCCGCGAGGGCTCGAGCGACATCACGTTAACGCTGCAGGCAAGCGGGGAAGCAGAAACACGCTGTCGAGTGTCGATCGATGACTGACCTCGCATGGTCTCCGATTACATCAGACAAAGCACATGGAGAGCCTCAGACTGGCATAGCCCTCAGGACAGCTCGCACAAGCAGCAGGACCGATAATGCATCCTCCGGAACATTGCAAAGCATCTATGTGGACGAAAATCTGAAAGAGGGCTTCATCTGAGTAGCGAACTGAAAGGACCAAAGGTCTTCATTGCTATTGCGAACTTTTTCTTGCTGGAAATAAGCCAAACGAGTCAATGGGAAACTTGTTGTCTGCCTATGTGGAAAAGGCTTGCTAGGATTATCAAGATTCGTAGTTGGCCGAGATGCTCGATTCGCCTCAGGTCAGCTGCCCATATCTATCTTTCATGAGGCCCGTAAGTGGTCTGTGGTCTGGGATCACTGAAAATTAATCGTTCGGATCATGGTGTCCAAAATTGGAATAGACATTACTTCTCGTCCTGATCGTCGTCCGTGCTCAGTGCTGCAAGAGCCATCTTCAGCTCCTGCACAATCTTCCCATCGAGTACGTTGCCGTTCTTCGTATTCTGCCAGCTGACTTCTTTTTCGTCCAGTGCTATTGTCAGCTTACGCCTTGCCTCTTCCTTCATGGCAAGTATATCGCGCAGGTCTTCGACAATGGCTTTCCTGTGCTCGTCGTAGCCTTTCAATGGTAATATAGTCGTGGGGTCCACCGCAGCAGATGCACCAGCGTCCCGATATGAAGAAAGAATGCGCGAGATAAGAGCTAGAGTTGCAGCTTCATTCGTCACGGTCAGGGTTAACGCGTAGGCTCCACCATGAGCCGATTGCGACGTAAGCATTAAACTGGTGCTTGCACGAATCAATTGGTTGGGAAACCGATTGAGAAAAGCAGAGATTTCAGGCGCAACTGCACCGCCGACCGCGTGAAGGAGATTAAGGCAGAGTGGGAGAAATCCCTTCGCCCATAACTGGTAGAGATAACTGCAGTTTGGTCGTGTGTCGGTATGCGAGGCACCGCCAGGAACGTTCTGAAGTAACTCAGAAGTCTTTGAGGAAAGAAGTCGATTGAGCACGCCTTCAACTGCAAGCTCTTCCGCGACAGACGGCAGTGATGAAATCGAAGCCAACAGCTGTACACTGTACTCAGCATATCGAGGTTGAGCACCACTCTCTGATCGGGTCAGGATATGCGACCACGAGTAGAGCAAGAGGCCAACCGCGATGATACCAGAAGCGGATAGTCGATCCGATAACTCCACCAAGAATTGAGGAAGACTAGGCAACCTGAGAATTGTTTGCATTAGTGTCAACAAGAGTGAGATGTCACGTGGTCCAATAAGATCGTCTTCAGTATCATCGTCGGTCTTGAGCTTCTTTTCCTTCTGGTCCTGAAGAGCAAGAACAGCGGATTTGAACCCTTCTGCCACAATGGTAGTTGTGATTTCGAGGAATGTTACATTTTCGTGATCCAGTGTAACAACACCCGTAGAGCTACCCGGAATCATGGTCGGCCTCCTCTTCTTCTTGACATGAAACTGAATGGCGAGGAGTAGAATGGAAAGGATCGATCGCCAATAGGCGAGGTCGTTGTTGATGATCGCGTGTTCATAGGAACCATTTCTGAACCTGACAGCGTCCCAAGCGGGTTCCAATAACCCTGCGAAGTCTGATCCTTTGACGCCGAATGCAACCAGTTGACGTAGGAGGGTTAAGCATAGATCTGCCCGAGTTTGAAATAGCGACTCGAAGAGCACTTCAGACGGATAAACCTGACAATTTGCTTGTAAAGACTTTCGGACAATCTGTGCCATCGCTTTCTGGACCTCGCGATCTCGAGCGAAGAATCTGCAGTGGTCGACACAAAAGCGCTGCAGGCTCGAAAGCAGGGTTAGTTCGGAATCCACGACTGAGAGATTGGTATTTGCCCGCCTGAACTCTGCTGCAAAAGACTGGCCGCTGGGCATCCCTCTCCTACCTTGCCAGTATGAGTCCTTGGCCAACAACTCACTGGCATATTGGAGATCGTAGAAGAAGTTCGGCCCGTAGAATCGTTCAGTCAGCCCGGTACGACTGAGGTCGGAAATTACCAGTCCATTGTACTTGGCAGCAAAATTTCGACGGAGGTTGGCGTGCAGCGATGAATTATAACTGGAAACTTCGACAGCATTTGAAGTAAGCCAATTAAGCAATGGCAAGAACGTCTTGACGGCGTTGAAGTCTCCCGCAACTTTCGCATGATGGAGATGAGTTGTTGCAATGTCAGCGACAACAGTGGCAACCAAGTTCTGCTGGGCAACATCAATCTCATCGTGGGACTTGGGATCAAAACCAGCGACGAATAAGACAATCGTGGAAAAGAATTTGTCCGAGGAGGAGAGATCCTTTGTCACCCAAGGCCAATTTTGCTGCGCCTCCAAAACAAATTCAAGCATTACCCTCGAAACTGTTCGAGGTAATCTTGAGATATCGTTCAACTCCTTAATGGCAGACTGGATGGATGTTGGGCCAGGAACGCACTTGGTAGGGGACTCCCCTGACTTGACACGCTTGAAGTCGTCCGGAGCAGCGCCTGTGAGGATGACCATGGCCAGCCATTGCTGAGAATCCTTGACCAAGAAGGTGAGGAGTTTCCAGAGTTCAGCGCGTTCATCGGGAGTTATAGACTTCTGGTCAAGATGTCGAACAAGATTGACGAAGTCAATGCAGGACGAAGAGCCCAGATGGCCCAGCAAAGACGAGGCCTGATATCGTTCCACATATCCAATAACGAAGCGCAATAACTTCAGGCAAGGAGTCCGGACGGAAGATGGAGACTGCAGTGTCCGAATCAGGCAAGGTGCTGCATCAAATATACGCCTTTCCAGTATTGACAATGGAAGCTCCTGTACTTGGCCGTATCGAACAAGCAGCGATGCTAACGACAATACAGCGCTGACCTGTCGATCGAAGAGACCTTCGTGAGCTAGTGTAGATCTGTCGACTGTGCTCGCCAAGAAAAAGAGACGCGTGAAGGGGTAGATCGCCGAATCTTCGGGACCCGATAATCGGAACGAAGCCACAAGATATTTCGCTGCCTCAAGAAAAGGTATCGTCAAATGGTTCGAAGAGCCGATTGACAGACCGTAATCAAAGGCGTAGCGAATTATATCGTAAAATGAATCAGCAATCGAGGTGCTGATACGGACCTGTTGAGCGGATACTTGAAATGACCAGTCTGATATCTCTTGAAAGATTTGGAACATGGTCTCTGTTGCAGCTAAGAGCATCTTGCTCTGGAATTGCCAGGCTGCGGACACCGTTGAGTTGCGACTCGGGGGACCTTGGGTGGACGAAAGACCATGACCAGACTCCCTCAGCGCCAAGTTGACCAGTGATCGGTACAACTCTGTGCACTTTTCCAAGAAATCGAAGTTCCGGAGAGGTACTTCCACTACAGTGACAATGTTGAGGATCGGTGAAGGAGCTGAATGATGACCAAGGAGACTTGTTCGATTGAGATAGGACCAAATAAGGTGCGGCTTGATTTTCGTCAGGACACTGACGAAATGAAGACAAGACGCCATGACTCGACAATCGAAAACCGACGTAGACCGACGGCGAAAAGCTTGCAACTCTTGTTCGAGAATGTCGAAGATGTACAGGACTACATCCATGTCTGAAGCGAGATTGCTGCTGGCTTCGTCCAGAATCGAGGTGCAGTGATGCTCAATTTGGTCAGCAGACTGACCGTAGAAGGTGCCGCTGAGAACAGTTGATAGAAGAGTCGTCAGAACGCCAATGATCTCCGAGGTCACAGCGTCAGGGTCTTCAAACGGTGTCAAGGCAGTGGCTAGCAGGCCCATGTAACGCAGCTCCAGTAACTGCCCCATGTATGCCAGACCAGAGAACTCGTATTGCCATCTGATTACCTTTGGGGATGTGTCTGGGTCAGAGATGACTTCACCAATGGCACCAGCTGGGATAATCGACGTAGTCTCTGATTCCTGGTGTCCGAAGGTCAGCAGCTTGTTCTGTGAAAGATCAAGTGCATTGACTGATTTGTTGAGAGCCACGAAGCTGCCAATTTCATCCTCACGGGTCGTTCTGTAGTCAATACCTTTAACCGCGGCTTGAGTAAAGGATACCAGTCTCCGAAGCCGAAATTCGACATACTGCGTCCCATCCTCACTAAAGATAGGAGCCTTAGCCAATACCCGACAGAAACGCAGAAAAGGCAAACACTCGTATGGAAATCTTGCCGCAGAAGTGTCGAAGAAGCCTTCCAATAGAAAATTGTCTTCAATGAACTCCATTGCGGGATCATAGACTCTCTTCTCAGAGGAGGGGTCGGGAGTAGATGACAGTAAGGCTAGCTGCGATGATACCAACTCGGGTGTGTATCCCAAGAATGACTGTGACACTGCAAGAAGTTCTTGTATCGTTTGGAATTTGTAAACAGCCAGTGTTCTCGCCGTATTGCCGGCTGATGCAGCGAGGACTCCGATGTACTCAACAATGTGGCAGTGCTCAATGGCAGCTTCGAGGAGAAATACCGATGGATCGTCGCTCGTGTTGAGCGTAGTGAATCTATCAAGAAGATCTTCGAAAATTGTTTGCTGAAAAGAGGATCCGCTGCCTGAAGAACTTCGACGCCCAGTCGCTGCATCGAACGCCGCGACCCCGTCAATCGTTCTTTGAATGTGGTGGCTTTCTCTGTTTTCCTTCATGGCAATACCAAGTTGTTTGATCCGATGAACCGCGATTGCCCATGCGAGGATCGCAGGGCCGGCTTGTATGTTCCTCGTAGCGGCTTCATTAGCAAGCAGCTCGTATATTTGAAAAGCGCAGTCGAGATCGAAGAAGTACTCTGTCTGGGAGTCGTGTCGACCAGCATGGCCGGACAAGGCCGTTTTGTTCAAGGTAGCGACAGTAGATCCGAGGTTGAGCAGAGACAACGACACCAGGGATGCTCCTGACTGTATTCTTTGGATCGCTACCTGTTGAGCGTCGATGTCGGAGCTGAAAGAGGCGAAAAACGCAACCGAAGACATAAACTTGAGCCAGTGAAGAACGGCCTGTGACGAAGGTTTCTCTTCTGAGCTCCGCAACCTCAGTAACAGAATTTCCAAAGCCACACCGATCATTTGTAGACTGGCAGTATCTCCCACAACTTTCAGAATGCTCAGGTGTGGCTCATCCAATTCCCATGAAGGGATTGACTGCAGACTCTTCATCTGTGCTTGGATAAACTTAACAGCATCCTCAATGTCCCGGGTAAGACCAGTTGATCCATGTCGTACTAAATTGGCTAATCTCCTGCCGGGTTGCGGCGGCGCTGTTTCGTCTGTGTCCGGCAAGAGACTGACATCCAAAAGATCCTCTGCGAGGCGCAAAAGCAGGACTTCTTGCTCCAGATGCCTCCGGATCAGGCGGGCTCGGCGTGTATTTCGCGAGTCAAGGGTTTCTTCGTCTCTTGCTAGGGGTCGCCGCCCTCGCCCTTGACAACTCCTGTCCACAAAATCTGATCCAAGGGCGTCTTTCAGGCTCGCCACTTCAGCCTGGCAGAACCCTTCTTGCAACCTGGATTCGGAACGATACTGCCACTCCAGGATGGTCAATCGCAACGCCTCCTTCTCTTCGAGGTTGACCTGCTTGCTAAGCCACAGAGCATCCTCCTTCAACTCGTCACGGTTGAATTGTCCACCTGATGGGATTGTCGAAATTTGGGAGTCGAAGGTACCTTTTGACGAGGTGGACGGTGGGGGAAACACGGGGAACGTAGACTCCAGTATTTCTTTAGTGTGGTTACCGGAGAGCAGCTTGGTCACAAAGTCTCTCTTCGATTCGTCATGGGAAAAGACCGCGTCAAAGAGATCGTCCCAGGAACTGCATGTTTTCGTTAGCATGGCATTCGACCAATTTGTTGCGGAGGGGTTTTACAGAAGGAGGAGCTCGCCAACAAGACATTTCTCTATATTAGGGAAATAGTCCGGGTTCAGCGACCCAGACGCCATATCATCAGAGAAGATCAGCCTTTCGGAAGCAGCATTGACAGGGTTGTTGGTGGTTGAACAAGTGATTTGCAGGTATGTGTAAACGGCAATATTGAAACAAAAGCGCGTCGCAAGCAATTTCAATACTCCGACGTACTACGGTACCACGCCGAATGATCTGCCGTACTTCGCTTAGTCATTTCCACACTTCTCAGCCTCGTCTGCAATCACACGACTCGAACCTAGTTGACACTTTCGATCCTCTGGAGCACACTGCTTTGCTTTATCCCGACTTCTATCGGAATAGAATGGCCGACAACCACCATTCTTTTTTTTCTTCAGCCACATGTAAAGCCTCCGAGCCGCCTGAGAGCTATCTGAAAGCGAGAACAATCTCGATCAGGAAAGGGATTGGATCAGACACCCTTGAAGGCTGTTTTCCCGACTCTGTATAGCAGCAAGCAAGGCAGGGAAATGCGAATATGACACTGGCTGCTCTAGCTTTGTTCGTATTTTACAACCTCCTCGGCCTTCCAAAACGCAGTTCACAATCACCCAACACCAGATACAATGGATATGGTTTCAGAAGAGCTCGATGCTCACCTAGAGGTGAGAAACCGTCTTAAGACAAGGAACTTATGCATAGTATGGGCCAGAGCACGCCGCAGTTTTCAAGTCTTGCTATTGTTGTTTGAACGACATATCCATTTTCCCTTTTCACGTCTTGCGCAAAGGTAACCAGGTTGTTCAACACTATGATCTACCCAATACTCGTGTCAGTGTACATAATACGACAGTGTCCATGTGGGGTTTCGTCAGGTTCCTCACATCTTTGTCAGTGACTAGGACAACTTCTATTTGATGATGATCCAAAGAACTTGAGATCTGCCAGCTGGAAACCCTTAGAGCGTTCAAACCAGCTGCACTATGTGCGAGGCGACCGGAGCGTCTTGTCATATTGTAAGCAATGGACCTGACCATCCTGGTATCTCAGATAATTAGCTACAGTCTTGCATACAACGAACTGGTCTAATATACATCTGCGAATGCGGATGACGAGAGTTCAATGTTCGTGACCGCATCCTGTCCCTGGACTCCCTCTCTTAATCCACCGGCGGGTTTCCCGGATAAGTGATCTGTATACTTTTTATGCATTTTCATCTTGCATCGTCGGTATACAGGTTCCTCGACAAGCTAGTGTTTTTTCTGTCGTTGAATCAGTCTCTTCTTGAACACATCATCTCTCTTCTGTTCACTATATCATTACTTGTCTTTCATTGCGTACGTCTGATCTCCTATTCAGATCTTCACATTGCCTGGTTCTTACAACAAAGCATGTTTGCTGTTACTAGCGGCGTGTCACCTTCTTGATATCTACCGTCGTCAATTCATGAACATTTCGGACTGGTGCTCACCAGCTGGACCGGCTATTTTCCCTGGGACAATGTGAGTTCCTTCTGCAACTGCTCAGGAACTTCGTGTTGCGGCTTGTTATCCCATCCGAGCCCACGACTAGGCTGCTACGGCAAGATACCAAAGTACAACGATCCAAATTATCGGCTCCAACAATACTAAGGTCTAATAATGGAAGACGAAAAGAAAGTCAGAGACACGATGGAGGGGCGCGAACCCAGTTTAACCAAAGGTGAAACTGTCTCGACAAATGGGAACGATGGTACGACGGAGGTGCAGCAGCGGGCACAAAGGCAGAAGACGGGAGACTCAGAGGCTAAAGACCTTACTAAGGACGAACGAATCGAGTTGGCGGGTAAAGATCCATTGTCAACGCATGATCCGTTGTTCTCTTGGGGCTGATACGGCACAGGGCACGACATCGACGACGCGTGCGGGCAGTTCGAGGAGAAAATGAAGACCCGTGAGTGTGCTCCCCTGACTTTCAAGATCGCGCCTCACTCCCATAACATCATGATATTGAGTCGATATCGATCATAGGCGATTATCGACCCTTCGTCGACGAATCAGGCTTTGTGTACCGCTTCACATTGGTGAGAAAGGATATATTGAAGAACCGGCTTGCAAAACATCGTATGAAGGTGCGCTATGCGCCTCATTTCTCTTCCCAGCCCGATACCAATTACCCGATATGCCACGGAGCGGTTGAGGGCAAGCGTGGAGAGCCGGGAAAAGGTAGGTTGCCTCCACAATATCTGAGTCTCTTCGGTACTAAATAGGCCAGATATGCGTTTCAGGTGCTCTGAAGACCCGGAATTACGCTCGAGACTTCCTCCCTGTCCGGTGCCGATGTACATCTTTTCCAAACAATACCCATTTTCTCGGAACCCTGTGATTGAGAGCTCCCTGCCTCGACACCTCAGACCTTCAAACTCCAAGCTTCGTGTGCGCATTCCCGATCCATGGGCTTTGAGCCTGCAACTCTTTGAGTCAGACTCGGTTTCAGGTGGTCGGAGGTCCGCCCGGCGTTTTCCTTCCCTTTCCGGGCTCACAAATGCGGGAAGCCGTCGAGCCACCAAGTCATACGCATGCTACTCGGTCCACACGCGATCGGACATGATGTATGTGCAGACACTGGCTCCATCAGGCAGCACATTTGACTTTGCATGGGACATGTTCTGTAACTTCTTCAACAACAGGGTGGGCGCTGACTGGAATGATGTACAGGCGGAATTGACGGATATCCGGCGCGAACGACTCTTGAGCGAAAACTTGCGTGGAAAAGATGGAGCAGATGACGGCCAGCGCTTGTGGCTCCCAATATCAACAGCACCTCAGTGTGTCAATGAAGGTGACGCAGCTGCCGACTCTGTTGAACCTAGGAGGAGGAAGCCGAGCGTGACGGTGCTGATGCATAGTCATAAGACTATTCCGGATACCAACCTGGAGATTCAGGCGAGGACCCCAGAAAGCGGATGGTGAAGGCATATCGTCTACCAAGGTTTGCTGGAAACCATCGTCCGTTGACCGGGACACCAGCTGAGAGAGCTGTTGCATGGCAGTGTAAGACTCTGACATCGACCTGGTTCCGGGCACCGTCGGGTTTCAGAATGAGTTTGACCTCACAGATAGTCCTTCTTGCGGCTAGTTCTAGTGTATTGGGTCAAAGCCCATTCAACTTCGCCACCAGACTCCTTCTCCAACGTTCCACCTCTTATCTCGAAGCATCTCATGGTCATCCTGGGCCCGACTTCAGCCAATTCGACGTCCCTGTAGCCAGTCTGCACAAAAACGTGATGCCGTACCTCGATACTATCCTCGACATTCTTGAAGGTCACCACCCTGTTGCCAACCTTATGCGGACCATCCCGTGGAGGGAAAATGTGTTTGAGGATCTGAACCACTCTCTTTCCCAGCCGTGTCGTGAACCCCTCAAAGATCAAATGAGGATACGACTCGGATACTGTTCCTCTTGATGCATTGGGGATGTCCGCGCGGAGGACGACATTGTGGAGGGAGAAAGAAGCGGTTGGACCATGCGGCAGATGGGAAATGGTCATTGCGGTTGGAGTGCCTCGATGTTCGTGGAGCAAAATGATATCCGTGAGGGCGGCGGCCTTTGCGCTGGCAAGAAGATTGGGGAGGATCAAGTTTCCTCGGTTCAAGCGGATAGAGGTGGGCAGAAGCAAGCGGATTTCTTTGGAGAAGGTAGAGAGACGAGTCGAAGGGCTACGGGAGGTGGTGACAAGTGGACGAGGGTCGGAGAGACCAGACAACATCGAATATTCATCGTCCATAGACTCTTGTGCGGCGGCGGTTTCGGGATCCAGAGACTCATCGTACTTGAAATCCTTGCGCAGCGAACGGTCGTTGGCGATCGATGGGTCGAGCGGTTTGCCGGTAGCCAGCGACTTCTTTAGCAGTGCACGTTTCTCTGCAATGCTAGCATCTCGCAGTTGGATAGCGCGACGGTAGATATAGTCACGGCGCTCGCGGGCTTGCCGACGGAGCATTTTGCTGGTCTCAGAGAGGTGAAGAGATGGGAAAGAAAGGAGGACCGGGACTAGAAAATCGTGATACTCGGACTGTGGAAAGATAATTTTGGTGGAGAAATTTCGCCGCACTTCATCCGCATCGCGACTACCCACCTGCATATTCCTCCATCCCTCGCTTCACCTTTGGCCACCCCCCTTCACTGCAGATACTCTTGCAACCACAAACCCCTGCATGTTCGACAATAGGTCGCTAACGATCTCTGAGAACTGGAGACCGTCGGAGGGGTGTGGACTCGCGACGCTTATGTGAAAAGTGGGTGACCCTGTCGACTGCGCAGATCGGTCACCCTTCGCCTCAACCCTTTTTGCCGGAAACGACGCAAGTCCCTCTTTGATGTGAGACTGTCGGGACGCGGATACTATCAAGACTGGGTGTTTCAGGATGGAGGCGTTCAGCAACATGGGAAACCACTTGGTTTCCAACTCCGCAGCCGCTATCAACGCCATCGATGACATTTCGACCGTCGACCCGGATGAGAGCGTCCTGAGCCTGGCCAAGGGCCCTAGAAGACGTCAACATGATGACGACGAGTCGGAAAGCATAGAAGAAGACGATCTTGAGAGCCTCGCGTCCGCTGCTGTTGATGCGAATGGCAACAAACATGTCCAAAAGGCCGAGGAAGAGAAGGAACTGCCACCCCACGCCTGCGCGTATGTGACTATCTTACCTGTTCTTCACGAGACATTTCACTGACTGATCCTAGTTACTGTGGCATTCACAATCCAAGCAGCGTGGTTCGCTGTTTGACATGCTCCAAATGGTTCTGCGCCGCCCGTGGAAATACCTCTTCCTCTCACATCGTCAACCACCTTGTCCGAGCCCGCCACAAAGAAGTCCAACTTCACCCAAGCAGCTCCCTCGGCGACACTGTACTTGAATGTTACAACTGCGGAACCAAGAATGTCTTTTTACTTGGGTTTATCCCGGCAAAATCAGACACCGTCGTTGTCCTGCTCTGTCGTCAACCTTGCGCAGCGATGCCATCCTCCAAAGACATGAACTGGGACACCTCGCGGTGGCAACCATTGATAGAAGATCGTTCATTTCTGTCTTGGCTTGTTGCGCAACCAAGCGACCAAGAACAACTCCGTGCAAGGCACTTGAGTCCTCAAATGATTGCAAAGCTGGAGGAACTCTGGAAAGAAAATGCCAATGCCACCATCACCGACCTCGAAAAAGCGGCCAATATCGATGACGAACCCGCTCCGGTCCTCCTACGCTACGACGATGCTTACCAATATCAGAATGTCTTCGGTCCTCTAGTCAAGATCGAGGCTGATTACGATCGCAAGTTAAAAGAAAGCCAGTCGCAGGACAACCTGATTGTCCGATGGGACCTAGGCCTCAACAACAAACACTTGGCCAGTTTTGTTTTGCCGAAACTCGAACTCGGCGACGTCAAGCTGGCTGTGGGAGACGAAATGCGACTCAAATATACCGGAGACTTACGCCCAGCCTGGGAAGGTGTTGGCTATGTCATCAAGATTCCCAACAACCAGTCGGACGAAGTTACGATCGAGTTGCGAGCAAAGGGCGACCACAAGTCCGTGCCCACTGAATGTACCCACAACTTCACGGCAGACTACGTTTGGAAGGCCACGTCGTTCGATCGTATGCAGCTCGCGATGAAAACATTCGCTATCGACGAAATGAGTGTCTCAGGCTACATTTTCCATCGCCTTCTCGGCCATGAAGTTGCTGCAGCTCCCATGAAAACCCAACTTCCCAAGAAGTTCAGCGTCCCTGGCCTACCAGAGCTCAACGGTAGTCAGATCAATGCGGTCAAATCCGTCCTACAGAAACCTCTCAGCTTAATTCAGGGCCCTCCAGGCACTGGAAAGACCGTGACCTCTGCCACCATTATTTACCATCTGTCAAAGATCAATGGAGGTCAAGTTTTGGTTTGCGCACCCTCTAATGTAGCTGTCGATCAACTCTGCGAACGCATACACCGCACGGGACTGAAGACTGTCCGAGTGACTGCGAAATCCCGAGAAGATGTGGAGTCATCTGTTGGCTTCCTCTCCTTGCATGAACAAGTCCGAATGAACGACAGCAATGTGGAACTGGCGAAGCTGAACCAACTCAAATCCGAACTCGGCGAATTGTCGAGCCAAGACGAGAAAAAGTACAAGTCGTTAACCCGGGCAGCGGAGCGGGAGATCCTTCAAAATGCCGATGTGATATGCTGTACCTGTGTCGGTGCTGGGGATCCAAGACTTGCTAAGTTCAAGTTCCGCACCGTGTTGATTGATGAGTCCACCCAGTCAGCAGAACCGGAATGCATGATCCCTTTGGTTCTTGGCTGCAAGCAGGTTGTCCTTGTTGGTGACCACCAGCAACTGGGGCCGGTCATTATGAACAAGAAAGCTGCAAAAGCTGGCCTCAATCAATCTCTCTTCGAGCGCCTCGTCGTCCTTGGCTGTGCGCCAATCCGTCTGAATGTGCAGTATCGCATGCATCCCTGTCTGTCCGAGTTTCCGTCAAACATGTTCTACGAAGGATCGCTTCAGAATGGCGTTACTATGCAATACCGTCTCCGGAAAGATGTGGATTTCCCCTGGCCTGTTCAAGACGCACCCATGATGTTCTGGTCCAACCTTGGAAATGAAGAGATCTCAGCATCAGGTACCTCGTATCTCAATCGCACGGAGGCGGCCAATGTGGAAAAGATTGTCACGCGTTTCTTCAAAGCCGGGGTCAAGCCGTCGGACATCGGTGTCATCACTCCATACGAGGGTCAACGCAGCTACATTGTTAGCTCCATGCAAGCCACGGGGACCTTTAAAAAAGAGATGTACAAGGAAATTGAGGTCGCCTCCGTCGATGCGTTCCAGGGTCGGGAGAAGGACTTCATCATCTTATCATGTGTCCGGTCAAACGATCACCAGGGCATTGGTTTCTTGAGTGATCCCCGTCGTTTGAACGTGGCCATGACCCGAGCCAAGTATGGGTTTGTGATCCTCGGCAATCCCAAAGTCCTCTCTAAGCACCCACTCTGGCACTATCTCTTGCTTCATTTCAAAGAACGGAACTGTCTAGTGGAAGGCCCTCTGAACAACCTCCAGGTATCTCTGCATCAATTCAGCCGACCTAAGCAATCTTACAGGGGCCCACAACGCTATCAGATGGCATACAATCACGCTAGTCATATGGCAAGCGGCATGATGAACGGGCGAACGGCTCCGCGCAACGACTACCGCGAACCAGCAGGTTCGGTCGTTGGCTACATACCGGATGATGTTTCATCCATCCACTCCTCTGCCATGGGCGGAGTTGGTGTACCAGCAGGCTATCCCCCAATGTTCCAAGGCTTTACACCTGACGCATGGCCCTCTCTTCAAAACACTCACGCGCGCCGACAAAATGGAGTAAAGGCAAGAGCAGTCCCTAGTAGCGTGGCGGGAGAATCTACAGTGGCCACCGAATCCGACATTACGGGCAGCATTCTTGGACAAGGAGGGGTCAGTCTGGATCAATTGTCTATTCATGATGCCCATAAACAGCCCAGCTACAATCAGGCGGATCGACTCAAGAGATATGTGGAAGGAGGAGTCCCTGCATCTGGTGGCTACGTGTCGGGCCACAAACTCGGCAAGTTGATGCACGAAGATGAAGACGCCAGGAGCGTTTCGACTGCGTTTGCCAGTCAAGTTGGTGGCAGCTACGACTGATATTATTGCGATACCGCGACAAGATCCCAATAATAGTGAAGAACGAGCTCATTTGAGCATCTCTTTCGAAGTGTAGTCGTTATCAGCATAGGCGGCACCTATGAATAGATGCCGGTCACCGACTCGACGAGTGTCTTGTTCGCCTCTCCATGAGGGCACATGCTTCACCGTCTCCTCTCTTCGAGATCAGCTAGCAGCGCCGAGACTGCGGCAACAACGACCACGATGCGGCGCTCGCGAGGCTAGAGGCCACACGATTGCTTGAGACGAGTCCTTAGATTTTGCCAAGATCGGAAGAAGCCTAGTCAAGGAGAGAAGATTGAGAGTGGGAGGTGTTTGAGGCAACGGAGCAGGTGTGTTGCAGCATTTTGGGATGGAGTCGTCTGCCTGGTGGAACACTGCAGGTCTAACCACCATCGTACCGTTCCTTCTTGAGAACGGCAAGCTTAGGTGGTGGCGGCGTTGGTGATGGCAGCAGCAGCCTCTCAGGTAAAGACAAACGCAAAGCCAGGAGGAGCGGGAAGAGTCCCTGGAGAGTGAGCTGTGGTAAAGTTGATGGTCAGCAGAATGTGAATGAGAATGTTCGTGCTTTTTTGTCCTTTTACTTTTCAGATTTGTTGTGCTGTGGATTAATAGCACTTGGTCACTCATTCAACAACCCACGAAAGATAGTCTGTCGCTCTCTAATTGCCAATTTTTATCAATATTCAGTGGCAAAAACAGCGACCCTTCAGTCGCTTGTACCAGTTTTATATATTTAACGCACCAGGGAACGCCTGACTAATCGTTCGATCTAATGATATATGTAGTGCGTCGCGTTCCCTTTGCAAGTAGTACATCATCATGAGTGGTGGATCACGTGAAGGTATTACTGAGGCAAGCCAGCCACGGCGGCGTGGGAAGTCACTATCTTTCCCGATTTGTCTTAGCCGAATATACATGAGGAGCCACTCTTCCCTCTTTCCTCTTCCTTGCCCAACAACGTTCCCATCCACGAGATGGTGTGTGGAATGCGAATTGTCTTGATTGTGATAGATGGCTTTCATTTTGGCTAGCTGAAATTCCTCCAGTCAGGCACTCGATGGACTTATTATGCTGGTCAGCTTCGCTGGCCCTGCCAGACATATCGATGCCGCTTAGCAAAATCACGAGGACGTGCAGAGCCTAGTCGACCCAAAAGCATCTGCATTTCGTTGGGGACAATAAAGGATGTACTGATTGATATCTACTGAATGCTACGCTTCCTCCTGCGGCTGATCTTCCCAGAAACAAAGGCACCTGACCTCGATGCTCTGCCTGACGGGGCCATGATCTTCCTTGGCCGAGAAGGCGCAGTGCGGTGTCCGCCTTGCCACCCCATGGGGTTTCGAGTCAAACTGTTTGATCAACAGGGCCTCATTGGGGTTCATGCCCGAAGCATAATACCACTTGTGCGCACCCGTGTTGGCTTTGACCTCCCATGCCTCGGAGCGGGATTTGGCAGCGAAGTTGTAGCCCGTCTTTGCATTCCTGAGTTCCTCCGGCAGATCCGCGTACACGGCGGCGAGTTCGTTCTCTGCCACGGTCCGGGCGTCGCAGAGGGCCATATTGTCGCGGGTTACGTGGTTCAGCGGTCGCCAGAGGTTGATAATGGCCCAGCGAACCTTCTTGAGTCTTTCCGCCTCGGAAGCAGGAAGTTCTTCCAATTTGCTGTCGCGGACGAGTTCGGCGCCAAAGTACGACTGATCAACGTGGACTACATCGTTCGGTCAATGACGGGGCCCCTGGACAAAGAAACAAGAAGTGGGCTGCTTACCCGAGCGGTTAGCTGTGGGAGCTGTCACCGGCGCGTTGTCCGGCAAGTCTTTTTCGGCCTCGGCGACCTCGTCCCATTGGCGTCGACGGGTGATGTGAACAACAGGCAAGACCTTGGATGCCCCGGTACTGTGGCTATGGGTCAGCAGAATCCGGTTGGTGGGGAAGCCTCTCTCGGTCATACACTTTCTTCAGATGTGCGACCACGTCTTGATAGTACTGTCCCTTGAACTCGGCATCGTCCTGGACATCTGCCACGGACGTGTCGAACGGCCCAACAGCGAAACCCTGCTTGTCCAGGGTGAACTCTTCCTCGAATCCTCTCATGTTCTCAACCCTAACCTCTGCATGCTCGTGCGGTCGACGCTTGTCACGGACGGTCCCTGGACACCACACGGTCTCTCCACCGCGCTCGGGTTCAAGGTGGTAATTTAGAATGGTGGTGACGGCCTGAGGTGCGAGAACTGTTGCGGTTGCCATGATGATTATTCTTTATCGAGGAACGATCTTGTTTTGGGATTGAAAGTCAAGACTGGGCCCAGTAGTCCAGCGTGGGATGCTCAGTTATATCACTGGCACCGAAACCACAGTATCGACATCCCGGGCGAATTGAAGTCTCCCCTCTCTTCCGTTAGCCGGGGATAAAAGGCCTGACCATCGCTGAGACCCTGAGTGGCCGGGAATCTCGACCAAGTCAATGCCGTATTGGCAGACATCGCCTAGCCGGGGGTAATGAGATGGGCTAGTGAGGTTGTTCCCAATCGAGCAGCCGCGGATAAGGGAAAGGTCAAGCAATATCTCAGCATTGTGATTGGCGGACACGATGAAGGTGGAGACTGAGCTTCATCTGCTTTTAGTGCTTCTACACCATTAGCCGTGGATATCAATCGTGTCGCCAAGAAACTTGCGAGCCTGTGCTCGTCGATTGGATGGCTCGCGTGGCCAAGGGGAACCCCGTGGGGATGACATTGGATCCCCGGTTGTATACATATAGCCTCCAGAGGGCAGAAGGTGGCTACATTCTTCATCTCGAGGACAACTCTGCCCGGCATTATTGTCTGAAAATCCTTCTCATTCGACCTCTTTTGCCTCGGTTCCCCTTGATCAAATCTGTTTTGCGGCATTTTCAGAGCTATGCAACAGGGCGATATGGCAGCCGTGGGACCCGTGGATGAGATGAGGCGGGAGGAGAAAGGAACGACATATCACCAGCATGAGGAGATTGGAGGATCCCCAGGAACACCCAGCGAGGACGGCATCCCTCGTGACCTGGAGAAGAACCCTTCGCACATGGCAGGTTCCGAACTAGACCAGGTTTCCTCAGAGGATGGCGACAGCTATGTGACGACCAAGACGTGGATGGTCGTCATGGTACGTTGGCACTCACTCCCCTCAACCGACTTTGCCGCATCCCCGTGCCAACTAAACTTACACTAGACTCTCTCCTTTGCCTATGGCATATCGTTCTGGCCCGTGCCCTTCTTCAGCACGATTCAGTCCGAGATTGCTGCTTCGTTTGGATCTTCCGCAGGACTTGGTACTTGGTAAGTCCATAACCCACCCCGGACACTGTCATGGTCCATGTGTGACTGACTGACTGGCTGACCGAGACCAGGTTCACATCAAGCTACATTGCCGCCGCCACCATCGCCTTCATGATCTGTGGCGCCAACAGCGATCTATTCGGCCGACGGGCCTTCCTGCTCATGGGCAACGTGCTTGTCCTTGTGGGAGCCATTGTCGGAGCCACTTCGCACCACATGGGCCAATCTATTGCAGCTCATGTGCTGATCGGTTTTGGGGCCGGGAATTGTCAACTCACCACCTTTGCCATTCCGGAGCTGCTCCCCAACAAGTGGCGGCACATCGGAGTCGTCATTGCAGATGGAGTTGCATTTTTCAATGTCATCGCCGGCCCTGTCACTGCCCGAATCGCCATCCGTCATGGCGATGCTGTAAGTCTTTACTCACCCAATCTTACTCTGAGTCCGTCTCAATGCAATCGTAACTAAAACGCGCCAGTGGCGTTGGGGCTACTGGGCTATGGTCATCACCATCGCAATCTCCTTGCTCATCCTCGTCTTGTACTACTATCCGCCCGCCCACCCGAGAGGGATCCCCTGGGGTCAAGCTCTTCGAAATCTGGACTACGTAGGTATGGCGAGCTTCACGATCAGTGCCGCAATGGTGCTTTCTGGCATCGTCTACGTACAGCTGGTTCCTTCCGACGACCCCAAGGTGATTGGTTTGCTGGTTGCCGGCTTCGGATGCCTTGTTTTCTTCGCTCTGTGGGAGACGTTTGTGCCTCTCAAGGAGCCGCTCACTCCACCCCGGCTGTTCACCGCAAACAAGGGTCGGAGAATGACAGGCCCATTCATCGTCGGCTTTGTCGTCACCATGTTCTATTACGGAACTAACATCATCTGGGGCGAGATGGTCTCGTTGTACTTTACCCACACAGACACTCCCCCTCATACCGTCTATTGGCTTGCTACCGTGCAAGGATTCGGCATCCTGCTGGGCGGCGTTTTCCTCTCCGTCGCCGGAAACTACTTCAAGCATTGGCAGTGGCAGATGGGTCTCTCGATTGCGTGGATGACTCTCTTTGGCGGTCTCCTGGCCTACGTGACTCCGGAACGCGAGGGCGTCGGCATCGCCTTTGCCTTTCTGTCGGCCGCCGGCTTCGGCTACGCCCAATACCTGTCAATCACATATATCCAATTCGGCGCCGACCAAATCGAACTGGGTATTGCCGGCGGTCTCGCAGGGGTGTCGAGAGAATCCGGTGGCGCTGTCGCCGTCACGTCGTTTGAGACCATTCTGGTCCATGTCCAGCAGCGATACGCCCGACAACATGTGGCCCCTGCGGCTCAAGCGGCCGGTGCTTCGCCCCAGGTTGCTCAAGCTGTTGCCGCAGCGCTGCCACTTGGTGCTGCCGCCCTGGAGACAGTTCAAGGCATCACTCCAGCCATTGTCTCGGCAGCACAGGCTGCTTTCCTGGAGAGCTACGTACAAGGTTTGAAGTGAGTTTGCCATCGCATCCGATACTTTGCACGATGGCTTGGACTTCGCTGACAGGTTTCATTGACTAGGACCGTCGCACTGACTTTGACCGGCTTCGGGTGCGTGGCCATCATCGCATGCTTCTTCATCGAAGACATTGGACCAAGAATGAACCAGAAAATCGAGATCTTCCTGGAGAACGATGTCGAAGCTCACAAGAACAAGTATCACTAGCCTGGGCACTTCGTCTTGACGGTGGAGCTCGTGTGGTGAATTTTCTATCTCTCTGCGCTCGCGCTACAGTGAATGTTTCAACATGGTATGCATCTTGTAGGCGGCTCTTTAGGACAAAGTTTATATCACTCAGCCTAGTACAATAGTTCTTCTGCGGTCGTGCACGGTCACCAGCAAACCGCTTTTGTATCCAGGCCGTGGAGCAAGCTTAAGTCGAGAGATGGCTGCCTATTTCAGCAAGGGTTTAGCCCCTTGATGGGATGAAGACGCTGGTACGAGGAATGATAGCGTCCATGGGGTCGGCAGAATCCGGCCCAGCAATGAGCCTCATCATGATCCGTGAGAAGTTGGAGAGGAGTGTGGCATCCCAACTTGCTAGTGGGAATAGATATTCGTACTTAGGCACTCTTTGAATCACTTCCGGGATTCACAGCGTTGAAGAAGCGTATCCGTCAAGCAATTGACAATCCCATCGCTTGATCAAGTCATGCAACAGGATCCATGCTTATGCCAAGCACCCTCGACTCTCTTTGCACCCACATCTGTTCAGCGTACCATGCCAAATTCGGGGCTCACTCGCCACTCACTGAACCCATAGGTGAATCTATTCGTCTCTCTCAAATCATCCCCCCGGACCCATCTCAGCCAACGGGGCCGTCTGGAATAGGAATGCATCATCTTTTCCCTGCGTAGTTTCGAACTCAGCCTGTCCATCGTTGAATATCTTTCCTGCAGCGTGGAGGGTTCCCAGGCTATCAAAATCGAGCTCGAAATCATTTCCACGGTCGTTCATGTTCGTGGTGGCCGAAGTTAACAGGCCCATGGTTGACACATTGTTTGCGGTGTCCCCAACGTCGAACATCAAATTTTGCGAATAGTCAGGCATGTGAATGGCGTCTTGGAGGTGATCGAAATGCAGATTCGAGGAAGGGATCGCAGACGCAAAAGAAGGATCCGCCGGGTGATCGGCGTTGTCGTCACTTCCCATCGCGCCAGACCCCGAAGCTCCTTCATTGTGTCGGGTTGTCGAATTCACAATCTGATCACCAGGTGGCGGTGCTACCTGGCGAGGCTCCGAGAGCGAGGCAGCGGGATACATTCGCAAGTCAGTACCGGTCATACTGCAATTCTCTCTGTCTTCGTCTGTTTGGGGCGCCAGGGGGCCGATTTCTGTTCGCAGTATGGCGGCCTGGAGGAATGCGGTCGAATAGTCTGCTGCCGGATACATGTCGCGCAGTCCAGCCATGACCTCCATACACTTGCCGAAATCTTGCAAGCTGTTGCGGGGCAGGAACTCGTCCGGCGCCAAAACATCAAGCAGATGCGTGACAAGAGCGTGAAGGATGACCGTGATGCTCGGTGATGGGAGATAGCGTACCAGGTCTAAATTGGAAAGCGTGCTGGCTATCTCGGTGATGTTATTCGCTGCTCGTCGGACAGTGTCGCGAGACAAGTCGACGGGATTGGAGCGCGACAAAGCCGGTAGCATTCCAGGCGGAGGTACCAATTGTGGCCGATGCAATGATGACAGCACGGCATAGTAGAGCATGTGTAAGAAGGCGCGGTGGAGAAAAAGCGGCCCATTTATCGAGTCGATATTATGGAGGTCAGTCGGCGTAGCGAACTGTGCTGCTTCCGGGAGTCTGTTCTTCCATTCCTGCAAGGCCCTGGCGCTGGTTTGTATCTGATCACCGCCAGGCTCTACTGACTCGGTGAATAGCATATTAGACGTCCATGTACAAGCCTTGGAACTTGTGACCCCATTTTGCACCGAGAGAATATGACCAATGCACAGACATAGCTTGGCCATCTCGATGCATATAATCGCAAATTGTCGCTGCTGCTCCGTATCTCTCAAGACTTTGCAGTCGGCGGGGACGCAGCATGGTCCATCGGACAGTGTATCAAGCTCGAAGTCCGCCAATTGTAACATTGGCACGTCAAAGACGACATCCTTCATGCGAGTCATGCGAGTCGATTTTCGTGTGCCTAGTGAGACTTGGGCGTCACGCATGACGGCCGACCACCAAATCCTCTTATGAAGTTTCTGCTGCCATGGCTCTAATGTTGTAGAATCCTCGGGGTTGCGGTGGAGCCCAATCTTGTGAGCAAGGGAAACAGCATTTTCAATCCAATAATGGGTTTCTTTGCGGCCGTGCGGGCTCTCCCGCCAATAGGTCATTAGCAAGAGCGCTTGGATCAATGCTATTGAATCATCCTCGTAGTCAAGGTCGTATAGAAGTCGGGCTTTCTCGTAAAAGACACGCCTTGCCTCACGTCGGGATCTGTACCCCGCAGCTTCGAGGAGACGCATGGCGACCGTAGCAACTCCGGTGAACATGACAGCCTGGAACAGCAGCAGGCTGACGGTGTGTACTCCATCATTCTGATCGACAATTCGCACCAGTTTGTGAAAATCTAGTAATGGCATCAACGGATGCATATACTCAGCGTAGTTGCGCAGGAGCTCATCCCGCAGCTCTAGGGGGGGTATTGTGAGTGCACCTTTGTTCTGCAAGTATGTGATATCGTCTTGTCCAAATCGAGCCGGTAGTGGCTTGATGAAAGCAGGCAGTGCCGGCCCTGTCAGATTTTGGGGCGAAGGTAGACTGTGCATGAGAGGCGCACCCTCGAGCATCGCTATCATGGGGTGAATATGCGGTTCGAAGTTGAAGGGAATGTTCGAAGGTGCCATAGGTGTGGCAAGACGAATCGCACTTGGTTCTGGAGAGAACAAGCTGGTATCCGTCAACATTCTACTCACACCAGTCTCAAGTGAGGAGTGAGGGAGTTGATCGTGCCAATGTCGCACGGGCGGATAGGGTGCGTCTGATGCCTGTGCAGGAGCAACAAAAGGCAGCAGTCTGCCGCTGTTACTGGTATTGCCTGCTGCAGTTGTGTCCGTGGTCCTCTTTCTGCATGAAAGTCAGCGATTTGACGGCGCTACGGTACCGATGTGGCCTACTTCTTGCGCCTGCTCTCGCCCACAATGCACGCGATCTCATCCAGTCTGCAATGGACGCATGGAATGCCATGCTTGGCCACATTACAACGGATCTTTCGCCCTCGACAGCTTTGACATGCTTGCGGTGCCCGTCGTTTCACACTTTTCGGTTGTGGTGGGTAGTTGGGCCGTTGTTCCGGCTCGGATTGCGAGTGTGGTTGGCTTGAGTTTGGAGGCAGGGCAGGCAACGACTCCGCTGGATGGTTAAGTGCTAGCACCATGGCTTCTGTGCGAAGAATTGAACAGTGAATTTGCTGTTGCTTGGCCGATTCAGGAGGACAAGCATAGATGCAAGTCGACAAACGAAACAAAAAGCCTAGGTACTACTAGGTAGGTAAGCGAGCAGTTGGTCTCCGCAATCATGTGCCGTCGTGCCGCACTTCCAAGTTGCTAACAAATACCCCGCATGAAGCCGCACTGTTTGGCGGGGAATTTCCCCTGCAGAATCCTATCATTGTCCGTGTCGGGGCGAATATTGCTGGAAGGACGGAATGTAGGGTCAGAACAGAACAACATCACACCTGTGGATCGATGTGAGCTTTACCCCAGATTAATAGTCGCTTAGGCACGATGCGAGAAACCTAGTCCCAGGTGTGACGCAACCCTGATCCGCGACTCTAGTGAGTTGTTCCTGGATGGCCTCGAAAAGACGGAGACATCTCGCATATGTCGCAATAGCAGAGCACGAGCCTCGTCAAGATTGTCCTGGTGAATACAATTATCGTCATATGGGACGGTGAAGATTGCCGCATCGAACGCCAAAGAACTCTGAATCATTGTCTTGGTGAATTCGGCCATAGATGACCTTTTCATAGAAGCAGAGATTCGTCTCTGCGAGTCAAATCGCATTGGGGGAAATGGCGGCAGAGCGCTATCATCGAGTGTCAAGCCGTTTGTCAGAATCGCCTCTCGCACATGTCCTTTGCAGAAAAAGTCTTCGAGTAGCTCCGAGGGCTGGACAGTGAATAACATTCTACCACGACGATAAGTAAAGGCGCACATGTACAACACGCCTCTTGCCAGGTTGAGTTGAGCTTCTCCCTACAAATAGGTGCTCGGGTGATCGGCGAGTCGGTGACAGCGGAGCCGACATCTTGGAAGGCTTGGTACCACGTGATAGCGCGAGCTTGTCACCGTGTCACCCTCACAACTCGTCGTCGCCCTCGACCCACAGGCCGTGATCGAGGCTCAGGAGGTTGTTCGTTGGTGAAACACCTCGTTCCCTCAAACACAGGCAAATCTCAATCTGATACACGACCAACACCTTTAGTTGCTTCTCTCACGCTTAAACACCTCCCAACGCTGAACAAAATCCCTCGATTCGACTTAGTCTCTCGTCTCGATGGGTTATCATGTAGCAGCCTCGTTCAGCCGCTTCACTGACCAACTGGATCCCAGGGTTTCGGATCTGTCGTGCTCCGACAGCAACTCCTCGTCAACAATGACAATCCCTCCGTCATAGGTAGGCATGGCAAGCGCCTCCTTGGTAAAGGTAAAGTA
This sequence comes from Fonsecaea monophora, assembly GCF_001642475.1. NCBI lineage: Eukaryota > Fungi > Ascomycota > Eurotiomycetes > Chaetothyriales > Herpotrichiellaceae > Fonsecaea > Fonsecaea monophora. The sequence continues at coordinate 65,105 of NW_019173993.1, read as the reverse complement.
TGTGTGAGACACCCGTGGCCGAGTAGCTATTTGAATCTTCCTTCCTGCGCCGAAGTCAGCTTTTCGTCTCGTTCGTTTCCATTCTTTTGCGCAGTTGATCTGCAGCAGGCTCGTCACTTTCTCAGTCGCACCAACTCGAGTAAAGGAAAAAGTCAGCCATTCTTTGGGGTCACATTGCCTATCAGTCACAATTCGCAGTCATGACCACCGAACCCCTGCCTGACCGTCAAGCGCTGCGAGAGGCTTTTGACCACGAGATCTACTCTTCCTCTGGGACGACGCTACGATTTGGCTCCCTGTTCTACGACTGCGATGTCTTTCCCGCCGAGAAACGAATCCTCGTCGTCTTCATCAGGCATTTCTTCTGCGGGAACTGCCAGGAGTACGTCCGTAGACTGTCTTCGATTGAGTCGCCGTTTCATCCATCTCAGAAGTCGCTACATGCCTCCATGTCTGTAGCTTCTACGACAAACTTTTCCAAACCTGCTTCTCGTACCCTCCCTACGGTCATAATCGTCGGGCCTGGCCAACCTAGTCTGATTGCCTCCTACAAGAACGTCACACAATGTCCTTATGACATCTACGCCGACCCCTCCTTGCGCCTCTACGAGCTCTTGGGAATGTATCGCACACTATCCCTTGGCCACAAGGCCCCCGGGTACATTGAGCATTCGCTCTTAAGTGGTGCCCTGAAATCTGCCTGGCAAATCGTCCGTCGTGTCGGCAATGGGGATGCCATGAATGGGGGAGACTGGGACATCAACGGTGGCGAGTTTCTCTTTGTTAGGTCTGCGTCAGGTAGACCCTCTATGGGCTTGAAATCTACCTCACCTTCAAGGTCGAGATCGAGGTCCAGGTCGAGAAGTGCCCAATCCCAAGATTGGGATGTGTCGTGGTGCCATCGCATGCTCAACTCCAGAGACCACACCGAAATTATCAACCTGCAATATCATGCCTGCCTCCCGGAACTGTCATCTCGAGCAAACTCACGCACCTCATCTCCTGCACCACTGAAGTCGATCTTGGTCAATGGCGGCAGGGCACATTCCAAGACCCCCTCAGGAAGCTACTCGACCGAGCGTTTGGGCTCTTGTCCAGGTCCAGATGTTCCTAAATCTCGCGAAGAGGTTATTGCAAGCCAGCGTTTCAGCCGCCCGCACTCCAGAAGTCACTCAAGGCCAAAGTCCCAGCATCAGCGCCGACCGCGAAGCACAAGCACCGGTTCCCTCGTGAACAAGACAGAAAATCAAAGTCACAGGAGAGTATGGTCAGTTCTCAGCAACTCAAGCACATCGCGCTTGGATAGTGTGGCCAGTCCCATCTCCGAACTCGCTGAAGAGGACTTCAAGCCGCGAAAGAGCTTCTCGGCCACAATTGCAGAGAGGGCGAGTTTTGGTGGGCTCATAAAGCGGCCGAGATCGTCTTCGAGTCCACAACGGACAGAGACTTCCCCTGTCGTGGTCAACGCCATCAGAGAAGCCGGGAGGAACACTCTATCTGAATCGACTTACGGTTCCACTGCCTCTAAATCGAGTATGACACCAGATGCCAATCACAATCCTGGCAACAACAACGACTTTAAGCAGACATTCAACGACCTCATTCTCCCCTCGTCCTCCTCATCACCCACCACCACACCCTCACCCCCTTCCGATCGCATTGCGCCGAAATCTCAGCGCACTCATGCACGATCAAGAACATTCTCCTTTTCCCGACCGAGTTTTCCCTTGCGAAGAAGGGCGGCGAGCCAGATCGAGATGAGCGAGGACGGCGTCATGTTTGTCGACGGCGTAGAGTTCGTGAACGTCATCAGCATCAAGGCACGGATCGAGGCCAGCAGCGCACGAGATCAGAGAAGGGAAAGGGCAGACAGTGGCCTCGGCATGGAAGTCGAAACACGCCATGACAAAGCAGCTCCGAGAAAAGAAAGCAACGCAGAGGTCCCAGACAGCAAAAAGAAGTACTCCGTCCTGACTACCCTGCCAGAGCTCTCCGCTGTGACAAGACAAGGCATTGGAGAGCTGAATGCTGCTTGATGGGCTGCCTTGGGCTGATGGCATTGTCCACATGAGACGGAATAGGACTAGAGAGGATCGACTGACCGGAAATTTTCGCCCTTCGGTGTTTGCTCCCAGGGTTTCTATGCGCCGCGGGACTGGCAAAGCAAGGTTAACGTGCAGCACAGATCTGGCTCGACGAGAGGATGTCACTGGGATTCGAAACACAGCGCTCTAAGAACACGCTCAGGAGAGCCGATGATGAATAGGAAGAGCCTCGAGTTTATATTGAAAGTAAAATCTGCGGCAAGCCCGCATAGTGCTATTGACTGCAACAGGGAAAAATGCAGACGATAGTCGAGCTCTGAATACTCAAGTTGTATGCATCATCCCGGTAGTTGAGGAAGACCCCTCAATAAATCTAAAATGCATATTTTCCAACTGCACCTCTCTGTCCATAGTCCCGGAACGAAATTCGTCGTCAGGTCTTGTCATTTAGTCATGATGCGGTTGCTCGGTCTGTGGGTCATTCTTTTGTCGTGCGAATATACGCTGGTTCTTTCAACGCCACCGTCGAACATCAGAGGGCATTGCTCGCGATTGCTGGAGATGTCGGCACCGGTCTTCGACTCAAATCAGAGTCGGTATGACTCTCTTGGAGAAAGGTATAACCATTCCCGTTCCAAGTTCTGGGGTCACCATTGACATGACGTATCTGCGTATTGGATTGTGCAGCAGGGTCTGGTAAATCAAACTCAGGGGTGTGTGAGAGAGGAAAGGTAGGTAGTGAGGGGGTCGAGAAGCTGGCAAGCGTTCCAGAGCTGAAAACGTTTGCCTGTATACTTTGACTGGAGGGATCTTGGGTGGCTGCCTCGTCCAGACTCACAAATGGTTCTTGGGAGTTGAAAGGCGGCAGAGTGTCAGGGAATCCACTGAGTAGTGGTGGGCTGGTGATCGAGGACATATCTGCATTCATCGATGGTGTTTGCAGATTTGATTGAGGTTGGAAGATGGGGAGGTCATGGGCGTTTGGCATGGATGCCACTCTGGCTTGGCCAATAGCATAGTCGGTTCCATAGGAAGCCTCAAAATCTGTCCAGCTGAAGGAATTGTCTCCCAGCTGTCCATCTGAGAAATTCCACGTACCATTGGATTCGTTGGGTAGAAGGTCCCACGGGGTTGGAGTGTCTGTTAATGGATCGGCATATACCTCATTTGGAGACATGCCCATCCTACTAGACGGTGAGTGTACATTTGAACAATGTGAACTGAGAGGCCGGTTACTCCAGGAATGCTGCTGTATAGGGTATGTCAAATAAATGGCATTCGGGTTCAGTGTGTCTGAAAAGAACTGCTGCAATTGGTGTTGAGATACAGCGGGCGTTCTAGACAGGAAAAAGGATGGTTGTCCGCCCATACATGACCTTGGGTTGTTCTGAGACATAGCAGGGACCGGAGTTAGACTTTGGTTCCCAATATATGCCTGCTCTGCGAGGTTCTTGACTTGTCGCTGGGTGTGATTAATTGACGTTGCGTTGTTGGGATGATCGGGACAGTAAAGACAGGAACAGCCAGATCCGCAAGAACAATTGGACTTCCAGGATGCTCCTTCAACTTCAGTTTGAACTTCCTGGGCACGGTCGGGCTCGGGTTTCACAAGGACGGGATGAGGCTGTATCGCTGCAACGTTTTGACGATGTCGACAACCACCTTTGGGTGACTCGGGCTCAGCATGGGCTTTTCCAGAACCACAGCAGGACGGCTTTGCTTCGTCCGACCTGGCCTCTTCACGCTCCTTCATGCGTCGTTTCCGATCTTGATATTCCTCATCGTCGATTTCTTTCCCATTGGCATCTGCCCAGACCTTTTTCAGAGTCATCTTATTGCCGTCGGCATCTTCCCAGACTGGTTTTGGTGTCGATGTTGCATCTCGACTAATAATGGCAGGGTTATCCACACGAACTATCAGATACATCTCCTGAGTACAAGCACAGTCTCTCTCACACTTGCAAGCTTTTGTTGTGCATGCGCAGTTCCTCGGACAGTGGCATCCTCTCTTCTGGCCTGCTGAAGGACGACCGGGTTGGTTTGTTTCAGAGATAGGTCTCGTTTTCCCATGGTCACATTTATGAACCCGATGGCCTCTTTTGCAAGACTCGCAAGCGTATGTCTTGCCATTGATATGTTGTATGGCGGGTGTCTCGTTTTTGTAGGAGGCTTTTAGCTTTTTGACCTTGCCATCCTCGACTCTGGAGTTGCCCTTTGCAGGACTGCCGACCTTGGGCGGAGAGGTTGAGGGGTCTTGCATCGTTCAGCGGCGTAATGTAGCGACCCGAGTGTGGCTGGTTGGTGTTACCGCCGTGAAGTGAGGACAAACGTTCAGGGGAAGTGGGCAGCAATATAGACTCGCTTTCTAATTGGATCTATCGGGTACAGTTCGTGGTCTGATCGGCAAGGGCGGCGTCAGTTTGTTGGACCAAAAGGTGTCACTGAAAGGACGAGGGGCGACCACATGTTTACTGAGGGGAGCGTGTCGAGTGTCATGGACTAAGGGGAGGTTGAGAATTGAATATGGCCTCTTCCACATGGAACAACCCAAAGAACAATGGTAGTGGCGTTATGGCGGAGTTGAGAGCGTGAGACCTCCTCAGGGACTACAAGCTGAACTTCAAATAGAAGCGAGTCACCGATACGGGATCCGCACAGGCGCTGTCCCAATAGAGAGGGAAAAAAGTATTAGTGGTTGAAGTTCCCGTGCTTGATGCCCCCAAGCTTATGCAGGTCAGCCGGCGCCTACATTCAGCCTACCTATCTTTGAGCCAGTCATCTTTGGTTACGTTTGTACATTTTTTTGTTTTGTCTCCGGTCTTGGTTCCGTTCTCACATACCAACTGACCATGGGGGTGGACATGACCGACAACGACAATAAAAGCAGAAAGGGGCCTCGTCCAACGGCTGAGAAAGATACCCCATCGTCTTTCTCTTGGTCTCTTCCTCAGCCCCTTCGTCGCATCTTCGATCGATTTCCGCTCGTCACATATCCTGCCAATCCTTTGCCGCAGCGCGTTCCTCGACATCGACACGAGAACATCCTCTGCATTTTCCAGTCTGATGAGCCAAACTCTCGAGATGGCCCCTCCTTCAATCCATCTTGTCTGAAATGGCAAGCCTACCTCAAATTCCACGGCATCCCTCTCCATACTCGGCCATCTAATAATCATGCCTCCCCTACCGGTGCTCTACCTTTCCTCCTGCCTGCCTCGAGAGATGCCAGTCGACCAGCTTCTCCTGTTCCCGCCAATCGATTAGTTAAATGGGTCGTATCCCAGGGGGGAAAGGAAGAGACTGTACACCTTCGCCAGGACGCATACACGGCATTGATTGATCATGCTATTAGAAGTGCTTGGCTCTACTATTTGTATCTCGACGAGGACAACTTCAGGGCTGTCGCATGGCCGCTGTACGTTGCACCGTCCTCATCATCCTCGGCCGTCCGCCTAAGTCTAGCTCGTCAGCTACAAGCTGCTGCAAGAGAAGAACTGCGAAAAACAAACACTATCATCGACCCCCAGCAACTCTACTCCCAGGCTGAACAAGCATTTCGGTCATTGTCTATACTGCTAGGCGATGATAAGTTTTTCTTTGGTCAATCCACGCCAGGCCTTTTCGATGCCAGCCTCTTTGCATACACCCAAATTATTCTTGACGAACACCTCTCTTTCAAGACACGGACACTAAACTCGTCCTTAGAGAAGCACCAAAACCTAGTCCGACACAGAAACCGCCTCTTGCGCGGCTTCTTCTCCGATTGAGGGACTGTCATGTAATTTTTTTCCTGAGAATACCTCCAAACCATACTGTTATGCCAACCCATTTCCCTGACCTTTGTCCCAGGGTTGCTACCATTGACTCATCCACAGTCTTCTCTTTGATCTGTCCAAGCACTTCAAACCCGCTTTTCAAAGCGGCCGCTTCGACTTCAACCAATGTATGGGAGTAGCTGGTTGGACGAATCTTTTCACCCGTTTTCGGATCGATGAAACCAGCCTGGCTGATTTTGCCCATTTCTGAGTGCATGTTTGTCAATACTAAGATACCCCCGGGTCTGAGGATTTTGGCGACTGTGCTGAAGAAGACGTCCGCAGGGATATGTTCGATGACCAGTGTCGACACGACGGCATCCGCGCCGATGGCACACTCTGGCGGCATTGACTCTTGCACCATGTCATAAACCTTGAGTTGCAGCTTGCCACTTGCGTGGAATTTCTGCAGTCGTTCTTTTGCCACCTCGAGCATGCCAGGACTGAGGTCAAGCCCAACTACTGACGCAGCACGTTCCACCTCCAGCAAAGCTGCTGTGTTCCTGCCCGTTCCACAGCCCAAGTCCACCATTGTCCACGGTCGAGGATAGGAGTCTTCATCTAGAATTTCGAGCATTCTTGGCATGAGAGTTTTCATCTCGATCGTATCCAACGCCTGCAGAAAGTTACCATCTGTGTCATACACAGCCGACCAAAGATCGTAGGCTTGCGTGGTGGAGAGGTAGCGGGTCGTGGGATCAAGAGACTGTGGTATCACTTGAGACATGGTGATAATAACTCGTCTCCGCACAAATGCCTTCGTGGTGTATCGCGCCTCCTCAATAGCCAGACAGAGAGCAGGAATTGCCAGCAGAAGCGGGCGGGCGAATACGGTCTTCCTCGAAAGAATATACCAGGATTGAAGCGGCCGACGCTAAAAGTGGAAGAGGAAATTGTGAAGCAAGAGGTTTCTGATCAATTTTGTAAAGTTTCTCCGCAAGGCTGCCAATCCCCTCTCTCGTGAATGAGTCACATTGCTCCTCGAAGCATATAAGGCCTTGACAATTAGAGCAAAATTATTCGCAGGATCGTACCGAGGTATGCAGCATTCGTGTTGAAGTGTATTGATGGTAGGTAGCAAGTCGCGAAGGGCGGAACAAATCAGAGCCTGAACCTTGACATCGAATGGAGAGTCGTCTTATATTTGGATGTCTCCCTACCAACCAGAGCATGGAAGATTTGTCCTTCAAATTGGTCACGGATTGTAGAGCGAGTATGCAGAATCCTGACCACCCCAGCACAGCATACGAAACGCCTCACTTGAGCAGACTCGATATCATGTTCAATGGGTATCTTGCAAACGGGTTCATGCATCTTCCACTTCGTTACTAGTCACAGCTTTGCCGTCAGATAGCACCAACGCCAAAGACACCTCCTCCCTCCCTCAAGTCCTCCACCAAATCCTGCACGTTACTCAAATGCTTCCCCAGCAGACTCTGTTTTTCCTCGGTCGTCCTGGTATTGCCAGAGTCTTTTGCATTCGCACCTTTCCCACCCACGCCACCACCATCGGCACCGTTGACCGTCTCCCCTCTCCTGCGATCAAAAGCGGCAATCACTTCCTTCCCTCGCCCTCCCAAAATCGCGGTGTTTGTGGCAGATGTTGAGCCCGCAAGCTTCGAGGATGTAGTTTCGGGCATGAGGTAGAAATAAAGGAATTCAACCAGTTTCAATTTTACCTCGCGGGAAGTTCCTCGGGACTTGAACAAGGACGTGATTACCAGCAGGCCGTCAATCGATTCAAATGTACGAGTGTTCTGGGGGTTGTCGAGTAATGAGGTCACAAGGGCCATAATTGTAGAAGATTGGATGGCGGGACAATTTGAAGGGTCGAGAAGGTCGAGAAAGAGCTGGCGACGTTAGGTTCTGGAGGGTTGATAGTGGTGTCGGACCAAGACTCACGTTCATGTATATCTCCTGCGAAAACAGCGCTCTCGAAGGTGGATGAAGCAGGAGGACTCCTTGAATCAGATCCAACGTCTGAATGATTAACAGATCATTCGTCCCATTACTTTCTTTGCCCAGGAGTCTCTCCAGGCATGCAACCAGCCTCATCGAAATGTTCCATTGGAAGCTCTGTTGTAGTTTGAAGAATTCACGAAAGGCTGGGTCTGAAGGCAGTTCTGAAAGGTTCTTCGAATGAGGCGAGGAAGGACTCGATGATCCCAGGAGAATCATCGACTGGCGTTTGTTTGCGGCGTGGTTGGTTCTGGACAAGCATAGTTGTGCAAGCAAGCCTTCTACCTGGCGGAGTCCTTTACGGATTTTCTGAGGAGAACTCGAGGAAAGGTAGTCGAAGGAGTGTGATAGCAAAGCCTCCATTATGGTTAAAAGCCCACTGGGGTATAGACCTGATTGAATTTACACGTTGCGGGCTATAGCACGTCGTCGAAGATAAAGATGGGAGAGAAATGTACCTGTGCTGCGTGCAGGTATCAACAAGACAAGTTGTCAGGGCGACCATGCGGGGGATGCAGCTAGGGGACCTCCAGTTGAGTCCTCGGTCCACCTACCACTGGCGCCACCGGTGTCACTAGCAGCGATTGCACAGCAGTTGACGCCCCGTACCGCAGCCCAGATCAGCTGGGTTGATAAGCGCCAGGCACCCGAATAAGCCACGCTGAGAATCGGTGCCTAGCGGCTTCATTGTCGTCATGACCTCTCATGTGATGACCCTGTTTAGATAGCCTGTGTTTCCCGCCTTGGAGGCACCTTCTCACCAGCATCAGATCAAAACCGCTGATGCCACCCATTTTTCGCGCCTTGAGTCTTCCTCTCGTCCACCAGCCCAGACTCGTTTGCCAATCTCTCCAGACTCCTCCGGTCCTTCTTCTGCTTTCTCACCAGGGTTGAAGCTTGCGTACTCCAAAAGCACGATCTGCACAATTCCCCGCCTCATCCCGCATTTTCACATGCAGTCTTTTGCAGAATAGAATCAATACGCATGTCGACCATCTCAACAGAAAACCCGACTTCTCCCAACGCGATTCCAATTCGCTACAGCTCCGCCGGTGTCTTCAATGGCCTTCACCAACAGCCTTCGAAATCCGTCCTCAAACCTCTACCAGAGGATTCCTGGATTTCGTCGAAGCACCATTCGTTGCCGCCAGCGATGAATCCCGCCCCCGTTCTGTCTGACCATACGAACAGCCTCAAGCGCAGACATTCAAAGAAACGATCTGCCCCGGAAAACCTGATAATTAAAAGGCCGGGAGAATGGTCACCGCAGAAAGAGAAGATCATACTGGGCCCTTATGACTACCTGTTTGCTCACCCTGGGAAAGATATCCGCGCGGCCTTGATCAAGGCCTTTGATGCCTTCCTACATGTCCCTTCGAAGTCTTTGGATATTATCACAAAGGTGGTGGGGATGTTACATACGTCTTCGCTCCTCATCGACGATGTACAGGACAACAGCGTGTTGCGGAGAGGCATTCCTGTGGCACATAATATCTTCGGGACGGCCCAAACGATCAACAGTGCCAATTATGTCTACTTTCTCGCCCTCCAAGACCTTTTGAACCTGGAAAACAGAGATGAGGCGATTGAGATATTTACCACCGAACTTCTCAACCTCCATCGCGGCCAGGGGATGGATTTGTACTGGCGTGACACATTGACCTGCCCCACAGAGGACGATTACTTGGAAATGGTGCAGAACAAGACTGGAGGCTTGTTTCGTCTGGCTGTAAAGTTGATGCAGGCCGAGTCACCGGAAAAGGGCCGCATAGATTGCGTGCCTCTTGTCAACTTGATGGGACTGGTTTTCCAGATTTGTGACGACTACTTGAACCTCTCCTCCAGCACCTACACCAAGAACAAAGGTCTATGCGAAGACCTCACCGAAGGCAAATTCTCCTTCCCCATCATCCACTCGATAAGAAGTAACCCCTCCAACCTGCAGCTAGTCAACATTCTCAAACAGAAAACTACCGACGAGGAAGTCAAGCGGTACGCAGTTAAGTATATGGAAGGCACAGGCAGCTTTGAGTATACCAAGAAGGTTGTGCGCGAATTGAAACTGAAGGCTGTGAATCTGGTCACAGAGTTGGACGGCAGTTCCGGCCGAGGGGATGAAGTAAAGGCGATTCTGGACAAGATTGCGGAACCAGCACTTAATGAATAGGGTCAAGGGTCGTAACAGGTAGGGTGTTTGGGGGGAGGCGATTTGACAAGAAAGACCGGACGATGATGATGTACTCGTACATTTTATTAGTGTATAATACTTGGTATCTCAGATCACGAGATATTGCAACTCGACGCGTCCTCTCCAGATTGTACAACTGCAGTCGTACCCAAGTATTGCTGCCAATATTAGGAGCCCTGAGTGCCTCATCAAAGCTAGTTCCGACCACCCAGGACTCAGTGCTTCTCTACCTGCGACCCCGGGGATAGATAGGGAAGTCACTCTCCGCCTCCATCAGTCGCTGGTTCGCTCCACCACCTCCACTCCTCCCCGGCATCCCCATCTCTAACAACATCTTCTCGGCTCGGCATCTGCCATCAGGTCGATATGTGGAGGCCCTCAATCCCATCTATGTTCGACCCCGATGTCCCCGCGTCCCTACACCAGAGCGAGCAGTAAGTGCCTGGAAATGGTGGATCAGCAAGGATTATTATATGCACACCCTCTATTATTTGGTCCGCGGGAATTTGTTTGTCTTGGTAATGTGGGAGTCGATCGGAGTCTTTTTAGCGATAGAAGAGTTGGACTGGACGCTTTACATATCAGGTCGAGGCTGGCAGCTGGAAAGAGACATGCGACACTGTGACACTGCTCCCAATACCTACTCAGACACACTCCCAGTCCTTCCAAGATGATCCTCACGCGGCACGATGCAGCCTCGCCACTCCTCGCCACCTATATGCTCCCCTTCTCGCTCATCCTTCTAATTGTCCTTCCCATCACAACCCTTGTTCGCATCCGTTATCGCCGAGGCCTGCGCGAAATCCCGGGCCCCTTCTTAGCCAGTATCCTGCCGTTTGATCGCATGCTCAGCGCCTACTCTGGACGGCAATTTCAGCGCCATCTTGAGTACCATGCCAAGTATGGGAAGTTGGTCCGCGTGGGGCCTAACCATGTGAGTCTGGGAGATTCGGAGCAGATCTCGAATGTTTATAGCATTACCAGCAAGTTTGACAAGGCAAGTTTGTTCCCTTCCTCTCCCCGAGCTCGAAATGGCGACACGGAGGGAGCTAGAAGAAGAGGCTCCTGATACTGACGTGGGATATCAATAAAAGAGCAACTTCTACACTCTATTCCATGCCAAGTCGCCCATTGGACCCATTCCCACTGTCTTTTCGATTGTCGACCCTGTCGGACATAGGAATCTCAAAAGACCTGTGGGTGCTGCGTTCGCCCTGAGCTCTTTGCTCGACTTTGAACCCCTGGCCGATGACTGCACACGGATACTGGAAGGCAAGCTTGATGCCCTGCAAGGCCAGCCGATTGATTTTGGTACGTGGCTGCACTGGTACGCATTCGATGTGATCAGCAGCATCACCTTCTCCAACCGACTGGGGTTCATGGAGAGAGAGGAAGACGTCAATGGCATCATTGCTGCGATCGAAGGTCGGTTGTTCTACAACTCGATCATCGGCCAGGTTCCGAGCATGCACAAGTGGCTGCTGGGAAACAACACCGTCTCACGACTAGCCGACATGGTACCCGCCATCAAGCGACTGAACTCAGCAGCATACATTGTCCAGTTCGCCGCGAGACAGTTGGAGATGAGGCAAAATGCCAAGGCTGAGCATGGACGGTCCGACATGGTGGACAAATTCAAGATGACGAGGGATGGCGAAGAAGTCATGAGCCAGAAGGAGTTGTTGGGACATGCGAGTTCGAACGTGTGAGTATATTGGCCCTGTTTCCTGGAGCATACCAATACGCGACCAAGGTCTCTGTTGTTGCAAAGCTGACAAGTGGTTGAAACAGGTTCGCTGGTTCCGATACAACAGCCATCTCCCTCCGGGCGCTGTTCTATCACCTTTGTAAGAACCCGCACGCGTACAAGAAATGCGTGGATGAGATCCTCAGTTTCGATGCCCGCGGCGAGCTGTCCGAGTATGTCACGTACTACGAAGCGCAGCGCATGCCATATTTTCAGGCGTGTATGAGGGAGGCGTTGCGCATGCATCCCGCCGTGGGACAGTTGCTCGAGCGGGTTGTCCCCTCAGGCGGAGCCACAATCGACGGTGTCTATCTACCAGCAGGGACGATTGTAGGCTTCAACCCCTGGGTCGCGGCGAGGGACAAAGCAGTATATGGGCATGACGCTGCGCTATTCCGGCCGGAGCGGTGGATCGAAGCCGATGAGAAGACAATGAAGTTGATGGACCGGAACTGGCTCGCTGTAAGCACTTCTTTCCCTCCTCCTATCCTGTCCCACACCCCTGTTCACCTCATCCCCTACGACTAGCCAGCTGGGCTAACCTCATGTCCCACCCAGTTTGGAGCCGGCTCGCGCACATGCCTGGGCAAGAACATCTCCCTGATGGAGATGTCGAAGCTCGTGCCGCAGCTGCTCCGTCGATACCACATCCGACTGGCCGATCCAAACGCCGAGTGGGAGCTGTTTGACTACTGGTTCGTCAAGCAGGAAGGCCTGAGATGTACTCTGACAAGGAGAGACGGTGGGAAGGAGTAGAACGAGGCCAAAGAGGATGATGGAGATCTAGCGGCGGGCACGCTCGCATTATGATATAACGTGTATTCATGAACCCCGTGAGCAGCAAGCACAGCCTCTGCGGCAACGTTCGTGGTTATGTCTTGGATATACCTTGCTGCCTTGAGGGCTAGGTTTTAGAAGGACAAAAGGAATGAACATTCAGAATAGTAGAGAAAACGGACAAGCGCCGTTGTTTCTCCAGGTAAAGGGCTAGCAAAAGTGTCTCATTGTTCTAGACACTTCAGTATTGAGACATAACAATCAGGATACCATGCCCCCAGTTCGATTCTATCTATATAGCAAGGTGTCTGGTCTGGTATCTACAAAGTCTTGACGGCGTCTATAAACGCTTTCGTTTTGTCGGCACTCCGCCGCCCATCAACTTCGATCCCCGAACTGACATCCACGCCGACAATGTTTTGGCCTATATATTCTTCACCCAGTTCCTTCAACACCGTCCGGACATTGTCCGGAGTGAGTCCTCCCGCGAGGATGACCTTGAGATTGTCATCCTTTTGAAATAGGGTTTTCACGTCATCGAGGTTGACCCTCGTGCCTGACCCACCAGAACCAGCATCTAACAAGGGCAAGGCATGATAGCCTCTTCTGTTGATCCCGCAGTCCTTGGGCGAAAACGCTTTCAGGACAGGAACTGGTATCTGCCTTGCATATTCCAGGGGTTCTGAGCCATGAAGCTGCACCGCATCCAATCCAAACTTCCGGACTTGCTGGATAATGTGGTGAAGGGGCGCATCAACGAATACACCAACGAGAAGGGCACGGTCAGGCCGGAGGAGGAGCTGGGACGAGGTGTAGCTGAAGAAATCTGCACTGCCAACTCCTTCAACCCCACTGACGGGTTTCGAAGACGCCGCGCGAGGCGTTCCTTTCACAACCTTCGCTATCTGTAGCGCCACATCGTCAGAAACGTAGCGCGTTCTGCCAGGCACGAGAATGATGCCGATTTGATCTGCACCAGCCTCAATTGCTGCTTTGGCGTCTTCGGGTGTGCGCGTGCCGCAAATTTTAACCGAAAGTTGCTTGTTTCGTGCTGCCTTTTGTGCAAGGACATCGGGATCTCCTACTAGCGAGGCAATAAAGTCCACGGGATTCGATGCCCTCATCAAGCCTCGCCAACTAGAATTGCTTTGACACCATCCTTTTTGTAGGCTTGCACATCTTGAGGACCAAAGATTCCACTTAATGCGCACACAATTGTGGACTTGGGGACTTGATCCATCAGTCGACTTGTCGTTCCCAGATCAACCTCGAAGTTTGTGAGATTGCGATTGTTCACGCCAATGACTTCGGCGCCCAACTCAACGGCAATTTTCATCTCCTCTGCGGTATTGACTTCGACAAGAGGCTCCATTCCCAGCAATCTCGAGTAGTTGTACAACCTCGTCAATGTCTCCACGTCAAGCATCTTCACAATCAGTAAAACTGTGTCTGCGCCGGCAAGCCGTGCCTCCAGAATCTGGTACTCGTCAAAGATGAATTCCTTACGCAGCACCGCAGGTCTATTGGGCATGCTATCGAGAGCCTGGCGGACGAGTCTCATGTCTTCGAGGCTTCCTTTGAACCACTCCGGTTCTGTCAACACGGAGATGACGCTGGCGCCGGCGGTTGCATATTTTCGTGCCTGCGCTGGGGCACACGTCCCGAGGGATATGATGCCTTTCGAAGGGGAGGCTCGTTTTACCTCAGCCAGGAGTGCAATTGGGTAAGGAGATTGTCGGAGCCTTTTTGGGAATGAAATTTGAGGGGGAGCAAGACCGAGGTCATAGGCATCTTGGAGATCTTCCAGTCTCTGGGATGGGATGAGCCTCTGAGCGGCGACGGCTTGTCGTCGGTGAGCGTAGATTTTGTCCAGGATGGATTCTTTCTTCGCAGGTGCTGCACCATTCAAGGTGGCTTTGGCATCTGCCTCGGGAGCCGCATACTGAGGATTGTCCGACCACTTTCCGCCAGACATTTGCAGGAAGTTCTTGAACATGACTCGACCATTCTCTGTCAGGATACTTTCTGGGTGGAATTGGACGCCTTCAATGACATATTCTTTGTGGCGGACACCCATAATCACGCCCTTGCCACCATCCGGCCCTCTGGCTATCCAAGAGGAGACCTCCAGCGACTGCGGAAGGGTCGGGTGTGTCCCCGCGAGCGAATGGTATCTTGTGACAGGTAGGTCTTGTGCCAATGTAGTATAACATCCTTTGCCATCATGCCTCAAGGGGGAGGTCTTCCCATGGAGGATCTCTCCAGTAACATCGACTTGACCACCAAAGGCCGAGATTATGCATTGTTGTCCCATACACACCCCTAGGATCGGAATCTTGCCCGCAAAGTATTTGATTGCGTCTTTACTTATACCCGCGTCCGTGTCAGGGTGACCAGGGCCAGGGCTGATGACCAATTGTGTTGGCTTTTTGGCAATAAGCTCTTCAAGAGTCACTTTGTCGTTTCGGTATACTGTAACGGAGGCACCTTCAAGGACGAGGTACTGGTAGACATTCCAGGTGAACGAGTCATAATTGTCGATGAGGACGAGATTGTTTGCCGACGGCAGCTTTTGGGCAGGAATGGGTTGATAGGGAGAGTGATCGATCAGAGCAGCGGGCGCCATGGCTGGTTTCGAGTCTTGGTGGTAAGTTGGAAGTGAAAACCTCCTCTGCTGACGCTGGAGAAGAGAAGTTCAACTCTGGTGGAGGAACCACTTCTTGTCGTCCGTACCTCGCCATGTCGATCATGACCGCAGTTTTGCCGGGTGACTTTAGCGCACGTCCTGCAAGGTTAATCGGACCTCTACCCGCACTGCTGCGAAAGGATGTCTGGTCAACCAGGCGTACAGCTCAGTATCACTCTGTGACGAGGGACTGCATGTCCATTTCTGTCGCTGCGTCTTCTACTGGTATTCTTCGATGCTTCACGTGGATTATTTACTCCCGCTCAACCAAGCTACCTCCAACTGGCCTTACTGGTGGGTCTTTCCTTGCTTGGGCATCAGCGCCAGGACGAGCCACTGATCTACCATCGACGCATCGGTATTGAACAAGACACAACAAGAAGGGTGGGAACGTCGCCTAGAGGCGAAAATGCGGAAATGCCGATCGGCAAATTTGATATAAAGCCTCGATCATACTAGAAAGCCGCAAATCATATTGAGGTAGGCTGGAGGCATCGACCTTTGTCAGAGTCTTGTAGAGCTGGTATGACTCCTGTGGCAGCCGATGGTCAGGTTTGTGTGCATTCCCCGTGGTGAAATTCACTCATGATCTTCTGCCTACAGCTCTTTTCCCTCGACAATCGACTCAATAAAAGGCTGCACCAACTGCTGAAACTCACTAGGCTTCGAAGAGAAGACTACGTGTCCAGCATCGAGAAAGACTAGCCTTGCCTGGGGCATGTACATCTTGGTCGCTTCCGCAGATGCCTTCGAAAAGAGCGGATCTCGCGAGCCCCAAACGAGCAACACCGGGGCCTTGATGCTCTCTGCTCGAGATCGAAGATCATGGCCGGGATCCAAGAAACTGCGCCACAGAGCGGCAGCAGTCGACGCACCCTCTCCGCTGCTTGCCCTGGCCTTCACTCTGCGGGTGATGTCCTCGTCATGACTCGTCTGAGGACTCATATACTTTCCCACAAGATGCGGCATTACCAAGCGTGACACAGTTGCAAAACCCAGCAGTCGAGCAAACAACCGGGAGATGAGAGTCCATTCGACAAACCCGCCGGCATTAACAAGGATCATTCCTCGAACTTTATCCGGATGGGTGACGGCCAGCCTTGCCGCGGCAAATCCTCCTACTGAGTTACCAATGAAGATGGGCGGTTCCAGCTTCAAGCCCTCGACAATGTCTTCTAGTATATCTGCGAATCCAACGGCACTGAGATATCCTTTACTTGACCCCCCTGGGGAGTTCCCGTGCCATGGCCAGTCCACGCTAATCGTTTGGTATCTCTCAGCCAGACGTTCGGCAATGACCTCGTAATCTCGGCTGTCGTGGAGCGTTGCATGTAACAGGACGATTGGCTGGCCTTTGCCTTGAACAGAGTACGAAATGTCTCCCGCTCTGGTGGGAACCGAGTGCATTGTTGGAGTCATGATATGCTGCGGTTGACGACCAATGTGACAGACTCCAGGAAAAGACTCAATGAATATGAGAGTGGTGTCTCTTAATGTACACTCTGTCGAACCATGTGACCAATCTGTGGTGCTATGGATGCGAAGCACAGACACCGCGCAGTCTTGTACTTTCGTACGAACGAGCCAATCACAAGGCATCAGAGGGCTGGGCTAACTTCTGTCCGACGGACAGACTTGAAATTAGCATGCTGTTGGAGAGACGCTTGTGTCAACAGGCGTGTCTATTGCAAGGACCAGGTTCTCTCTTCGAGATGCTGCCGTCGACCGTTCCGCCGTATGCGTATCGAGACGACCTCTGCTTGCGGGATCCCATTGAATCTGCCACTTTGGCTTCCCTATGCTGCATCCTCACCGGTCCGGTGCCTTTACGCCCGCCTCAAGCCTTGTGTTAGTGTCAGTAGTCTCACCGTCTCGTGTAGCCCGACTTCGTATCTTGATTCTGGTGGCTTTCCTTTTGCCGAATACGTCGGAAGAGCAGTAACATGGTCGAGATCGTTGTTGCTTGGGCCAGAGGATTCACAGGTTGCTACAGTGTCGGCACCTTCGCGTTCGGACTGGCCTGTTCTCTCCAGGCACGGGATAGAAGGATCAAACAGATGGCTCAAAGACGACTTTTCTGGTCGTTTGGGCGGTTTGTGGAAAACGTGCCGTCTCGTGGATCCCTGTGCAGTGTCTTTAGCGAGAACCATCAAGGATTATCATCGCTATTTTGCAGGACACGAGAGGGGGAATGCTGCACTAGCGATGATCAGAGACGACCTCGAGGGTTGCCAGTTGACGACTTTGTGTGCGTTTTTGTCGTCCTCTCAGGGTCCATGATCCGTCAAATCAGTCTCATTAATTTTGGTATGAGTTCGCGGGGAGAAGGCAACAAGAGCAAAGTAGATCGGTTGTTAGACTCCCAGACTTTGATTCCTCCTTTCGCGACATCTTTTTACAAGGTTGAGCAGGTGGAGGATGGTTGATTGATAATGTGGTCCTTTGTCCGTTGATCTCAATGGTCAACCGAGGTCAACAAATGGATTTCGGGCTCCGGGATTGATTCCTAATACGGGCGTCCGAGACAATCATCCCGACTCCAATGAGATATTAAGACAACGCGACGGGGGAGAACTCCCTTCCAAGAAGTTTTTCCAAAGTGGCACCTCGTTTTTCCTCTTGATTTCTGGACGGACATCCTAGACTCATAGACCTGCCCCACCTCCAGGATCTCGCTCTCCATGGCTCCGAAACTCTACACCTCCAAGGTGTCTGGCAACTGCTACAAGGTTCGCCTCCTGGCCAGCTTACTCGATATTCCCCTTGAACAAGTTGAAATAGACTTCTTCAACCTGCAGCACCGCTCACCGGAGTTCTTGAACCTGAACCCTCGCGGCGAGCTGCCAACGCTGGTCGACCAGGGGAAAATCTTCAACGACTCCAGCGCGATCCTGATCTATCTCGCCGGCACGAACCCCGATAGAGGCTCCGGCGCGGCCCCTTCGAGCTACTGGTCCGCCGACGTTGTGGACCAGGCCTCTATCGTGGACTGGCTCGCCTTCGCGGGCAGCTGGATCCATGCCGGACTCTCCAAGGCCAGGGCGATCGTGGCGTTCCATTGGCCGCCCAACGCCAGCGAGGCGGACCTTACAGAGGCAAAGAAAAAAGGAGTGAAATCGCTAGAGATTCTGGAGGAGAGGCTGGCGAAGGAGCAATGGTTGGCCTTGTCAAGGCCGACAATCGCGGATGTGGCCGTGTTTGTCTATGTTGCCTTGGCTGAGATGGGCAATGTCCCGTTGGCGCCATACCCTGCTGTTAGGGCGTGGATCGACAGGATCAAAGGGCTACCCGGATTCGTTCCACTGGATGGCTTGGATAAGGCGATGGGCTAGAGCTGAGGTGCAGGACGAGTTGGATGTTAGAAGGTATTGCGGCTGGTTTGCAGCAACGCAAAAAATCAAATGCGGATCTAACTCAACACATTTATCAAGGTACCAAAGAGTCCGGTCTAGTCAACACCTCTACATTCCTTAAATCGCGGTACCACAAGCATTGGATAGTGGGGACAGAGGATGTTAGAGTGTGAGGGAGACATTGCAAGCTACAGCAACCTCGGGTGTGTATTGACCGAATCACATCTCATGTTGAGCCATAGTCTAGCAAAGAGAGCTGAGCTCGCTCCCTAGACTATACAAGCCATTGCACCACTGCGATCCTTGTACACCATTACTTGGATGACCGGAGAAGTCGAAACTGCATACTTTTAGTTGGACATGGCTCAGTGAAGGAGCTAGATCGAAACAGGAAATTGGAACACCGCATCAGCCAAACCCACCTAATTGTTTTCTTGGCGTGTGCAAAACACCCAAAATTTCAATTTCGCTGTGCCTGGATGGATGTGGCAGCCTCGTCACAGGCAGTGAGTTATCAACACTCACCAGCCCACGTGCTCTTTCGGGGACGGTTTCTCTACCGGAGGAAATCTCGCGTGTCACAAAGCCCTGCTTAGAAACCTAAAAATTTTTCTCAATACAGATATGGAGGACACATCGTCACCGCCACCTCGGAAGGAGCAGAATTGGCGCTCCACGGCCTCGACCAACTGGCGCGTCAAAGACGATACACCGCGGTCGGAGCAGCAACAGCCTCGAGCGCGGACTAACCGTAACCAGAACGGACAATCCACATACAATGGCAACAGCAATTCAGCCCAACCAGCTGATGAAGCGGCGGGGACGAGGCTTTATATTGGCAATCTCCTCTATACCGCTCAGGCTTCCGATATCAAGGAAATGTTCATTGAGAACGGTTTCAACGTCGTCGGTATCAGCATGTCTACGGATCCCTTTACAGGACGAAACCCGAGTTACTGCTTTGTAGACGTGGAAAGCCCGGAAGAGGCCCAGAGGGCGATGAGTCAGTTGAATGGCGTGGACGTCCTCGGAAGACCAGTCAGAGTCAGCCTCGGTGTGGCCAGAAGGCAGGGCCAGGGCCAGAGCAACGCAAGTGGCACCACGGGTGGGAGGGAGGCCAGAGTTAAGGACTTTGAGCGAGGTTGGGGAAGGGTTCGCGAGTCGAGGGAGCAGAAAGGTGAGCACCCCCAACAACGTCATAGCGCGAGCGCACAGTCCCCTGGCTTGTGTCCTAACGAAGCCCTTCCATGAACTTGACTGTGCATGATCTGACGAACCGCGTCATTTTCAGACACTGATTACAACCCAACATTCGACCGTTGGAGTCGCAATGATGCCACTTCTCACTGGACAGCGCCCCAGTCGGAAGGACGACGGCTCTATATCGGCAACATGCCTCGAATCGAGCCGCAATCAGCGCATGACGAGGAAGTGCGGGCTCTCTTTAGCCAGTACGTCCCAGATATTACGCCAACGGCGGTGTCGAAACAGATTTCACCGCGTGTCCCTAAGCCCGACCAGCCAGGGAATCAGTACTACTGTTTTGTTGACCTAGAGAGATCAGAGGACATCGACACTGTGATTGGGGCATTGGACGGCAAGGAGGGCAGCTGGGGTGGCGCTGTTAGAGTCAATCGGGCCAAGGGCTCGGACAGGAAGGTCATCAAGGAGCAGGGCTTGGGCAGCGGCGAGCGACGGACCTTTGGCGAAGGCAATTGGAGGAAGGATTAGCCGCACGCCTAGGCTCAAATCTGAGGTTTCATCCGCAGCTTCGAGAAAACGAGGACGTCTTGGAAAAGAGCATGGTGAAGAGGGAGGACAGCCGTGGAAGTGAAAACCAGCAACATGCGTGACCTTGGACAGACGCTTTCTGGGTCATCAATCTCGCTTGGAAGTCTCCAACATCGATCACATTGGTTATGGCTACGACACAATACGACTATCGCGGCGCAAGGGTAGCTGATGGCTCCCTCGCTGGTGAGCGACCTTGAACAAAGAGAGTGGCACATCTGACTAAACGGAGGGGCTTTTTGATGGCAAAGTTACATTGAGTCATTCTGGAATCGGATTCGCTTTTTTTTTTTTAACTCGTAAATCGAGCCATGTTCTCTATCCTCCCTCTGTCTTTACCGGCTGTTTTTGATATAGTGGCTCGTGCCTCGTTATTGAGCATCCTTGAGCTCTTTTGGATGTAACGTGTATTCTGTCGAGACTGTTCCCCTTCTTACTCTTCTCACTCTTCCTATTTGTTTTGCTAAGGAGATCCTGTACATATCTGTTGGGTATATCGCCATGAGGATAGCAGAGCGGGCCAGTATCGATGTGATGGAGCCGGCGACCTACCTTGTCTCATCTGCGTCTCCTTCTACGCCTTGGATGTCAGCTTCAAGGGGTAGTCCGTACTCTCGATCGCATCTGGGTAGACCAAGCCGCACTGCCTCCTCGCTTCATCCATAACTTCCATGATCAGCGTCGATTCCGCCCAAGACATGGTTTCGGATTCTAGTTTCCCAGCAAGCAGACAGCGTGCCGCAGCGTCGGCTTCGTACTGACGTGCGCGGTGAAGACGTCAGTTGGACTGTTCTCGCTCGCCACCAAGGCGAGATTATGAAGGGAATATCTGATTAGAGACTTGGGGTACATACCATCATGCCGTGACACCCACCCTCGAACTCGAATTTTCGGTCGAGAATATCCGCTGCTGGGTCCTTCGGTATCAATCGATATCGTGTCGGCCGGTATATCGGGCCATATACTTGAATCTCGCCTGTCTCGCCTTCAATGCGTACTGCAGGGGTCTCCACATCTCCTTTCCCGGCGTGTCGTCGCCCTGGGTCGTCGCTGACACGCATCGCCGTGGTAGCCACAGCGTGAGCTCTCGTCTTTCCCGTAGGAGTCGATTTAGGAAATTCGAGGAGTATTAGTGTCGATTCGTCGGCGCCGGTCCGTGGTTCCGGGGTCATTGCTGCTCCGACCACTTTGGGACGAGATTGTTCCCGGAGGTGCGGAGGTAATGTGTGGTACATTGATTGGAAGACCCATGTAAGAGAATAAATACCCAAGTCGAGCAGAGCCCCGCCTGCCAGGTTGAGATTCACCATGCGATGGCCCGGATCAAACTCTTTCTCGGGTGACACACCAATACTCAGATCTGACAGCACTCGTATTACCTCGCCAATGTCGTTATCTGTGATGTGTTTCCGAATGGTCTGACTGAGTGGGAAATACCGCGTCCAAACAGCCTCCATGAAGAAGAGGTTCTTCTCTTTCGCAGTCTTGTATAGAATCTTGGCTTGTGCGGCGTTGACTGTGAGGGATTTCTCGCAGAGCACAGATTTATTGTGGGAGAGACAGAGCATTGCGTTTTGGTAGTGGTGCGAATGTGGCGAGCCAATGTAAATAATATCTACCGCCGGGTCTTTTACGAGTTCCTCGTAGGAGCCGTAGGGGGTGCACTTTGCGGACTGAGATGCGGAGATGATATTGGAAATGAACTTTTCTGCGGAGGATAGAGACGAGGAGGATGCGACCGCGGTAACGATGTGACGAACGTCCCTGACATTACGAGTCGAAGGGTCGACAAGAAGATCTTTGGTAAAGGTCTGCGCGATTCCACCAGTGGCTACAGCATATTGTCAGTCGAAGGGAAGCGCGGAATTGGCTGTTTTATCACATACCCATGATGCCCCAACGGACTTCTTTGGGCGAAGACATGGTCGCAAGGACCTGCACGGTGAGCGACTGGGTAAATAAAGCAAAGAATACGAAAGACACGTCAAAATGCTGCCAAATATCGTGGCAATGTACAGCATTGAAAGAAATCTCGTGGGGAAGGGTTATTTGTATCAGACGCGCGCGGGGTATGCAACCAGCAAGCGGATTGACAGACGTGGTAAGCCGCCCGAGGACGGTTATTCAGCCTGATATTAAAGATTGGCGGCCATTGATGACAACCGGCCGTACGTCGTCGGTTGCCTCCCCGGATATGGTCAAAAATGCTCGGTCTCTTGAGTAGGTACTCGGTTTGGTCGGATCTGACTCCGAGATGTTCATTGCTGTCTTCATATGTTTGCTGAATAATGTTGGGCGTCCTCTGCAGTCAGTTGGTGCATGGGGAAGCGGGTAAGATTCCGGATATTGCATTATGGGACGAGAGATAAACAAGGGACGCGTGGCTTGCTTGTGCCAATTAAGTCTTGTATTCGTCTCGCGAAAGGCGCAAGATATGTACTCAAAGTCAGAACCCTTTTCCGCATGAGACTCACCATTTTCCTGGGGATATTGGACACCCAGTTCCCGTAACTTGTACACATTTGCAAACATGGCATGAATTCTTTTTCAAAGTCTCCTGGATAGTGTCATTCCAGCCGCCAATTCGGTGCTTGCTCCGGAGCTTGATGCAAGGAGGTCCTTCTTCATTGTCCTGCGCCCACGTCTACCGCAGTCCGATCTTGGTCAGGATGCTGCCGGTGGCTGGGGTCTTCGAGTCACCGAAAACAGCGAGAATACTCTTCCAAACATGTTCCGGGTCCTGGCTGGCGTCGATCCCGGACCAGATACCTTTGTTCTTGTAGTAGGTCACCACAGGGGTTGTTTGTGCGTGATATGTTCCCAATCTCTTCTTAAGAGTCTCAGCATTGTCATCGGTTCTTTGAATCAGTGGCTCTCCAGTGACATCGTCCTTCATGAACTCCTTTGGTGGATTGAAGACCTTGTGATATGACCGACCCGAGGCTGGGTGGATTAGCCGGCCTGTGATGCGGGAGACGAGTAGTCCATCGTCGATCTGGAGTTCGATCGCGTGTTTCAGAGGTTTTTTCTCTGCCTCAAGCATGGAGTCGAGGCCTTCAGCTTGGGCGACCGTCCGGGGGAAGCCATCGAGGATAAAGCTGGCAATGTCAGTAACGAGAGACATGATACCTGTAGCACAGAATCTTACCCATTGGCGCATTCGCGGTTGGTGTCCAACTCGTTCTTGATCATGTTGATCATAATGTCGTCGCTGACTAGGCCACCTTGGTCCATGATCTTCTTAGCTTCTTTTCCCAAGGGAGTCTTTTTTGCAACCTGTGCTCGAAGCATGTCACCGGTGGCCTAGGAGAACTGTCAATGTCTAGCCTAGAGCTGTTGGAGGCATATGGGCATACCAGATGACACACGCAGTATTTTTCTTTGATTCGGGGAGCTTGAGTTCCCTTGCCTATGGAGAGCGTGTCAGTTAACGCGTATGGTGATGGGCAATGCCAAACCCACCTGCGCCTGGGGGACCGATGAGAATCATGCGCATAGCGTCCGTAACCGAGGGCTTCTTTTCGCCTTCTAGCCTTCGCTCGAGAGACCAGACTCGAGCTTCGAGCTTGTGAACAAGGTCTTTCAGGTCCTCGACATGTTGATCGGTGATTGGAGCCATGCTGGCTACGTAGCTAAGCGAAGGGGACCTGACCAAGGTCGAAGGTTGGGCAGATAGCTAGAGTGCTTGCTGTGGCTCCTTGCTTGGTGAACTGCAAGTGAGCAGGAAAATGAACGAGAGGAAGGGATACGGGATGAGAAGAAAGCTGCCACAGAAATGCAGAGGTGTTACGAAAGCAATTGCTTTGTGAGCTTTCAAAAGTTCAGCGAGGACGAGAATCCTCCGGTTTACCGGACCACGGGCGTTGCACCAGCCTCCCGAGGTGTCGACCTGAGCTCCGGCTTGCCAAGAGGTCACGTTTTTTTGTTTGTCGGATGGATGAGCGCACAGCGCAGACAGCTGAGAGCCACACAAGCCACAACTGCGCACAGATTCCCTTCCCTTGTCCCGAAAGTATTCCGATCGTCTCTTCGCCTTGACCTCATCCTCGCCTCCCGAGCTATGGAGCACATCCTGTGGTTGAGCTCAACATCCGCAACAATATCCGTCCCAACGGCTTTGTGGCAACCCAGCCAGAACTGGATGAAACAAGCAGCCATCTGCGCCCGCAATTGTTTCCAGAATACACCAGCATGCACCCGGGTTGTCTAACCATGGGCATATTTTACATCATTTTCCGCAGTGTGACCGCGAAGTTCGAGTTTTGTCTGCCCATCGCTCCAGAGTTTCAAGGAGAATGCACGCTGTACCATCGAATCAGAGTTTCCAACGCCCAAAGGCGACCCTAGAGACCATCTGCACCAATGAGCACCGGATCAAAACTCTCTAGCAAACCACTGTCTTGACTTTCACTTCTTTCGGAACAGAGGCTGCTAACACCGTGGGTGACCATCCCTATCAAAAGCAAAGAGATATGGAGTCAAAAAAGGCCTGATGTCCTGTCTTGTGCGGCCAAGAAGATTGCCCCTAGATATCTAACGCTTGTTGAGTCGTGAGAGTCGCCGGCAGTCTACGGGACTACAGGATTTTGGGAGCAACTGCTGTCCATACGCGACATGTCAAGCGATGCTTGTATAACTGACAGTGCCGGTCAAGGTAACGAGCTGTATGTTTGATCCTGTGAAAGTCACTACAACTTCTTGATCTTGGTGAATGTGAGGCTCATACCAGCTAGCTTACTTATGAAGACGGCGGTCGATTTTAAGCTCAGCTCCAGAATCCGACTGACCAGGTTCCTTGACGCAAATCAATCTTCGATATCCCGCCGTGAGACAATGATTATAGCCACAGCTTCGCTATTTCTACCCTATCAATGCTCAGTTGAGGCGCTGAGACCTTGCAGATAAGGATAAAGACGGGATATACGGAACTCTGAAAGCTTGCCTCGAAACCCTATTCGCTTGGATGCGATTTTGGCCCTGACATCGACTGGGAATGACCAGAGACAATCCGGAAGTCGCAAGGGGAGTCAAAACTGGCGTACTGCATAAGCACGTCGACATTCCCTTGTATCTCAAGAGGTCTGATATGTCCATTTGAGCTTCATTGACCTAAATTCAAGTCCATTTTCTTCAACATCTTGACAAGAACTGCGCCGGGCGAGTATTCTGACCCTTTCAGACAAGTTTTATTGGCTTTTATCATGCGTTTTGACTTTCCGAGAAGTGTTGGATGGATTTCACTACAAACCCGGGTCATCTCTAAACCATTTTTACAAAGGCAGCTCTAAAGGTTGCCTCGCTACGCCTCGACGTCGGATTGGCTCTGACCAAGACGCAGAGAAAATACCTACGACATGGACGGGTCTTCAGGTCTCTGTACCCTTTGTCCAGGACGAGTCCTCGAACCATCAGGGCTCTGTCAGCAGATACTGACAACACCTCACCAACGTTTTATCTCGCCGAAACATGCTACAGAGTACTACGGTGGGGGGGACCCTTTTCCTGAACGGTGCAGTGTCACAGCACAGACTGTGCTGGATACCGACAGGTTCTAATCCACATGGTTGCCAGTCTTCGCCAATAAAGAGACTCGCTAGTCTGCTTGTTGCGGTGAAGGGAATGTCTATGCATGCGAGAGAGCCACCAAGTGATGAAAAAAGGTAAAGCAAAGCAAAGAGCGGTCTCAACACGGCTTTCTGCCGAAGCAGACGGCGATCTCGGGACGATTTCTCCTCATTTCGTTACCTAGTCCTTTCTTAATGGCTGGGAGTTGAGACGCGCAATTGAATATATCTTGTCAAAAAGCAGGTTTTTCGATTTCCCCGCATTTTCTTCTATCTGGTTTACAAGCCGTTTCCGGATCGACGGCACTTGGAACGCCACAACGTCTAAGGCTGTGAGGAGTCGAGTCTCGTGAATTGCCAGCAAACCAAAACGGTCTACATGCGAACCAAGCATTTTCAAGCATATATAAGAATTGTCAAGCTCGTGTCTAGGGAAGTGTAACTAATTTTCGACCCCCGACTTAACAGAATGTTTTGTCCCTGGATCATTTTTGGTGCCATCCACTGGGTGAATGCTCTTCCCAGTGCGGCTCCTTGCTCCAACTCTCTTCCCAAACCAAATGTCCCAGGAGCTATCGTTACCTCTCTCACTGCATCGGTAGTCGATAATTATGCCATCAATATTACCGGCGAATCAAACAATTGGCCTGGTCAGAACATTACGGGACTCAGCTTCTGTCAGGTCAATGTTAGCCTGACTCATCCGGGGACCGGGGATCATGTCAACAACCAGGTATGGCTTCCTCTGACCGGATGGAATGGTATCTTTCTCGGCGTGGGAGGTGGTGGATATGTTGCTGGATCCTGGTCGTCGTTGGCACCGGCTGTTGAGCGTGGGTATGCCGCCGTATCTACCGACGCAGGACACGCTCAGAACAACTCTGGAGACGCCACATCCTGGGCACTGATCAGTCAAGGTGATGTTAACCAGAATCTCCTCCTTGACTTTGCGTCCAGATCAGTCCATGATATGACGGTGCTGGGAAAGGCAGTCACCGCCAGTTTCTATGGTTCTGCGCCCAAGTATGCGTACTGGCAAGGCTGTTCCACCGGCGGCCGACAAGGTCTTATGGAAGCACAGATGTACCCAGATGATTATGACGGCATCGTCGCGTCCGCTCCTGCAATTAACTGGAATGACTTCACACCAGCTCAGCAATGGCCCTACACCGTGATGAACAATGAACACTATTCTCCTCCTCAATGTGAGTTTGACGCTGTTAACGCCGCTGCAGTGGCAGCGTGTGACCATCTGGACGGTCTACAAGATGGTATTATTGGTGCGCCTGGACTTTGCAAATTTGATCCTTCCGAGCTTGTTGGTAAGAACTATACCTGCCATACGGATGGTTCAACTCGACGCTTTTCGAGCCAGACTGCGACTGTTGCGAAGAAGATTTGGCAAGGGCCCACCGCTGCCAATGGCACGGCCTTCTGGTATGGAATTCTTCCTGGCACCAATTTCAGCTCGTTAGCGCCGACCGAGACGTTCACGAATGGAAGCACGGTCGCCGAACCATTCGGTATTTCTGACAGTTGGTTCCGCGATTTCTTGTTCAAAGACGCCAACTACAACACCTCCAACATTACTTACGCCGAGTTTCCAAGCTTGATCCATCAATCTCATGTGGAATATGATTCCGTCATGGGGACCATGGATGCAAACTTGTCCGCCTTCAAAGCTTCCGGTGCAAAGATGATCACTTGGCAAGGTCTGGCTGACAACCTGATTATGCCGAATGGGACGATAGAATATTTTGAAAGAGTCAAAGCCTTGGATTCTAATGTCACAGATTTCTATCGTGTATTCTTTGCTCCCGGCGTGGGACATTGTGGCGGCGGAGGAACTGGCCCGATTCCAGACGACACTCTCATGGCTTTGAGGAAGTGGGTGGAGAATGGAACGGCTCCGGAAGTGCTGCCTGGATCGAGCGGGTTCAGGGTCAATGGCACCGTTCGACATCAGAACTTGTGTCTCTATCCCCTCGTATCAAAGTACAATGGAAAGGGGGATCCAGCGAATGCTTCCAGTTTTACGTGCACGAAGAATTTCTGAGCCATTGGAAGAGTCATAGCTCAACGGGGTTCCTTGCGAGATGAAACCAAGTCCATTCCCGATTTGAGAAAATGCCACTGTCACTGTGCAAGAGATAACGTAGAGATTCGACTTGACTGAATAACGTAACGTACCGACATTTGTTCGTTGGATGATTTGTATGGAGCCTGATGCACCTCAGCCTTGGGAATCCCTGGCTTCTGATTGGTCATTATCCCATGCCTTGAAAACTCCTGGAGGATTCAGCCTGTCGATCCTCCATCATTCAACATTTATATCAGATTCTCATGATCCCTCTCTAATGTTATTAAATAGAGCTTTTTATAACACTACTATAGACTCTGATTCTGGTCATATCTTGACAAATACTTCCTTCAGCGCCTTGGATTGACTTAGCGGCCTTGACATCTCATATGCAATCTTCAACAACTGTCAATCGTCGTCAGCCGTAATCAACTCTTCTGATTGAACATACTACAACGTCTCATCGGAATAAAAGTCGCTTGTGACGCCTCCAAATGCAGCGTCTGTCCTCCTTAGTGAGGACGATAAG
Source organism: Fonsecaea monophora (assembly GCF_001642475.1). Classification (NCBI taxonomy): domain Eukaryota; kingdom Fungi; phylum Ascomycota; class Eurotiomycetes; order Chaetothyriales; family Herpotrichiellaceae; genus Fonsecaea; species Fonsecaea monophora. The sequence goes on along the minus strand of NW_019173993.1, from coordinate 36,574 downwards.
TGGCGGTGGAAGCATCACCGGACTAGAAGGTAAGACTACACAGAGATGAGCCCGATCTGGTCTACGGGGGCTTCATCGGGGCTCTCACTACACAGTAATCTTGTCTGGTAGCACTAGCTTACAGCCCAAAGATCCAAAACCGGAAGACAACAGGACATTGTTCCAAGCGTTTGAGTGGTTTCTCCCGCCGTCTTCAAGCGACAGTGCCCTCCCAAATGCGAGCCACTACGACACCCTGACAGCTCTGCTTCCACATCTCTCCGCCTTGGGCATCTCGCACATCTGGATTCCTCCGGGCTGCAAAGCCACATCGATGCATGACAATGGGTACGGGATATACGACCTTTGGGATCTTGGTGAGTTTGATGCGAAGAAGAACGGTAAACCGTCTAGAACGAAATGGGGTCATAAGGAAGACCTAGAAGCCTTCTGTGCAAAGGCAAAAGACATGGGGATAGACGTCCTCTGGGATGCTGTCCTCAATCACAAAGCCTCTCCAGACGGAAAAGAAGTGAGCTGGGGCGTCAAGGTCGACCCTCATGGTAAATGGCAAACAATGACAATGAATCAACTGGCGCTAAGTACGCAACAGACCGGACAAAGGCCCTCACCAAACCCTATGAGCTGGAAACATGGACCAAGTTCACCTTTCCTGGGCGCGGCACGAAGTACTCCGACATGAAATACAATTGGAAGCATTTTTCTGGAGTCGACTACGATTCCCGCACGAAAGACCACGGCATCTTCAAACTCGTTGGCGAAGGGAAGCGAAGTGACTGGGCACACGATGTCAGTAAGGAGCTGGGGAATTATGACTATTTGTAGGTTGCTCTGCCCGGGTTCCTGACGCAACTTTGGAGTTGGAGAACCCACGAAACTCACAAATTGTCCCACAGGATGTTCGCAGACCTTGATCACTCGCATGCTGCTGTGCGGGAGGATATCTTCAACTGGGGGACTTGGATAACCTCGCTGCTCAACCTTGGCGGCTTCCGGTTGGACGCCATCAAGCACTATTCTCTGTCCTTTCTGGCAGACTTTCTGGCACATCTCGACACGAAAACATTGCGAGGGAAAAAGTTATTTTTCGTTGGAGAATATTGGGATTCTGATGTGGACACATTGTCTTCAGTCATCCGGAGGTGTCATGGGCGGTTGAATTTGTTTGATGTTCAGCTGGTATACACGTTTAGCGACTTTTCAAAGGGCAGGAAGCATGATTTGAGAACGATCCTGGACGGGACCCTGGTCCAGAAGGATCATACCCATGCAGTGGTAAGACCATTTCAACACGATGTTCCCGAACGTGCCGAAATGCTGCAAAAAATCTGACGAGCCCTGTGCTTCTAGACGTTCGTTGCGAACCACGACACACAAGAAACACAGTCTCTGGCCGCGCCCGTCGAAGAGTGGTTCGTGCCACTGGCTTACGCACTGATTCTGCTTCGCCACAACGGCGGAACCCCCTGCGTCTTCTGGGGGGACGTCTTTGGCAACCATGGACCGCGGGCTCGACTGCCAGCGTGCGGTGGCAAACTTGCGCGCCTCGTCGCCGCGAGGAAGCTCTACGCCCATGGCCCGCAGAGGGACTATCTCGATTTGGAGGACTGCATCGGCTGGACGCGACTGGGCCACAAATCCAGAGCGAACGGGGCCGGCCTCGCGGTCGTCATGACCAATAGCTGGGACCGGCGGTCGAAGCGGATGTTTGTGGGTCACAGGCACATTGGGGAGAGGTGGAGGGACATTCTCGGCTGGGAGGACAGAGAGGTCGTGATCGACTCGAAAGGATTCGGGACATTCCCTGTTGGCCACCGGTCCGTTGGGGTCTGGACACACGACAAGGCCCCCGATTTCGACAGGATCACCAGGTTCACGTTTCCCAGGTTGGGGCACAGTGCCGCCGCACCGGATCCGAGGGTGCTTCCTGCGTGAGCAAGGCAGAGGGCAGGGCATGGCAGGGCAGGGCAGGGCAGGGCAGAGCAGGGATTCGACTATTGTACGGCCCTCCAACCTCCCCTCCCCCTTTTTTTGGAGGAGAAGAAGCGCCAGGACGAATCGTCGGTCCAGCCTTCTCTTCCTCCCAGCTCACTCAGCAACCCGTTCCAGGCTCTGCTTCCGTACACCAGGCCATGTGCAGTGGGTATGGAGGTAGGCAGGAAGGCCCATCGTATTTCGAGTGGACTGACCGGGTCGAGAAGCCGTACAATCTATGGTCACCGGGCACATGGTCTCCAATATGCCGTTGCCACTGCCACTGCCGCGAGGCTTTTCCCATCCCGATGCCACGGGCTATTGACCCTGAGATGCTATGAATCACATTGCCTGGCTTCCCTGGTAGCCTCTTGGGGAGGTGGCTTCTGGAGAGCCGCGAAATACGGACCAACAAGCTGCCATGTACCTGGTCATGGGGTTGTCAAAAGTTCCAGCCTCGAATCGTTGCGATATATTCACGGATACTCCGGAGCTGGCCACATACACACATACAGAGACGCGGGGCGCTCGACGCTTGCGGGACCAGATATTCGCCTCTTAACAGGGACGTGGTCTGACCATGATTATGATGAAGATGCGGTTGTTGTAGAAGGATTTTGTAACTACGTTCATTCTGCTATTTGCAAGAGTCCAGGCCCACTAAAACACAGTGCAGGATGATTTGCCTCGTGACAACCAGCCGATAATCCTCACAATGTCGCCTCTGACCTTCATCCCAGTTCCATTCGGGTTTAGAGCTGGTACTTGAATTCGGGCGACTTGTCGGTGAACTCCTGGGGAGGCGTGACCACGCCTTGAGAGCGTAGCTCCTCCTTGGCGGCCTCGCGCTTCTTGTAGAGCACGTACAGAATGTTGAAGACAATGAAGGCGAAAGCCAGACTGCCCAGGGACCAGGCGTGGCCGAGAACGAATCTAGGTGCGTCTGTGGACGCGTAGATCTGCCCGGAAATGATACCACCAAGGTTGGTGAGGGTGAGCTGGGTACCTACGGACCGGTCATTAGCAAAAAGAAAACATCGTAATCAGCCAGCGGAGACTTACCCAAACTTGCAGCTCTCTTCCCGTCAGGTGCCACATTGCCAGATAGCCAGGCAATGTTACCGCCGGTGCAGAGGAAGCATGCGGTGGCGATGAGATAGGTTGCGAAATATTGGACTCCCACCGAGACGTCGTCCATTCTCAGAAGTATGGCGTATCCTGCAATGCCGACAGGAGCACAAATCACCATGATCAAGAACCTCTTGTGGTATTTGTCGGAGATGACTGCGCCGACGGCGTAGACGATTGCTCCCCAGAGATTGACGGGGATCACGAGATATTGAGCTTGTTTGGTGGAGTAGTGCAGTCCGTTCTTGATGATAATGGGCAAGAAAGTGCCAAAACCATAGAGAATTGTGACCACAGCAATCTGACTGACACCGTGCAACCAAGTCTTTGTGTCTTTCCAGGCCAGCTTGAGATCGCTGAGTTTGTAGTGGCCGTCGCCTCCAGAATAGGATTCTGATAGCTCGGCACGGACAGCCATGATTTTCTTGTCTTCGTCATTGAGGAAGTAGGCGGTCTGGTAGTTCTTTGGGACTAGATAAATGCACATGGCAGCGAAGACGAGCGTGATAAGGCCCTCCAGGATATAGAGCCACCGCCAACCAGGGTAATCGGCGACGCCATCCATGTACAGGATGCCAAAGGCGATAAGACCACCGAAAGCGCCAGAGAGCGCAGAGGCAACTATGTCGCGTTAGTCTTAACCGATTTCGCAGGGTTATAGTACTCACTGAAGAGATAGGATATCCTTTGAGCCAATTCTTCTCGTCTGTACCAGTTGGCCAAGAACAAGGTCATGGAAGGAAACAAACAGCTAAATGCACGACATCAGTTTCGTCTTTCGTCAATTGCTTCAATAGTTGGGAATAACGTACCCTTCAAACCAGCCCAACAGGATTCTACAGACACAGAGACCCGCGAAGTTCTGGATGAATCCCATGCACATACACACAAGCCCCCAGCAAAAGGTGATGATAGGGATGACTCGGTGAAATTGAAGTCGTTTGACGTATAACGAGGTCGGTAGCTCTGCCAGGACATATGTGCAATAAAAGATAGAGACGGCAGTCTGTCACCCAGTTAGTGGATTTGTCAAAATTGCATGGTTTGAGGCAGCATACGTTGAGCTGATTGCCATGTAGGCCGATATCATCAGCCATGCCTTGGGTGGCCGCGAACCCAATATTCCCACGGTCAAGGTAACTGATGAGCATGAGAAGCATCATGACGGGGGCTATGTAGAGATCGAGCTTGCGCCGCAACTTGGCTTCTTTCTTCTCGAACTCGATAGCCTCTCTAGAGCGGTCATCTGTGATGTACTCCTCAATCTCGGCCTTTTGCTTGAGTTCATCGGCCGGGTTCTCCATGGTCATGTTTGTTACCCTTTGTCCACGGTATGGAAGGTGAGTATAGGGAAATTTGGGCTTCGTGGATATGAGAGCCGGTTGGTGTGTTTGTCGAGAGACGAGAATCTTTGTCCTGGAGTCCAGCTTATGATTCTCAAGCCAGTTGGGGTACCGAAGTCCAGAAGCAAGCCACGTGGGGAAGGCCCTCTCTAGAAATTCCCAGCAGGTGGATATCTCTCCTGATCAAGCGGGTAGAAGGGAACAAGGACTTCTGCACACAGAGCAGACGAGGCAGGCACACTGACATCTAGGAGAAATTCCGGGGAGGAACCCTGATAGCCTGAGTGTTCTGTGGTGCTCTCGCGAAGGGCGATAGCCATTTCTGTCTCGGTGGCCAAGGCGGGCCCATGTTCATGTCAGAACGCCGTCCGGTCTCATTCAGAGTCCCATTGGTGGCACCGGTTGATTCAAACCGGATTAGTGATGTAGCAGATCCTAGGCTGGGCCCAGTACAGAGACGGCATAGATCGCTGATCGGCAATGCTTCGAGGTAGTCAGGAAACGCGCTAGCTGTCAACGGTCGATGTAACTACAGCGTCCTGCTTACGGACGCTGCGGAGATTGGGGTTTTCTCCAATCGGCACTTATCCTGAAGGCATATTGTTGGAGAAGTGGGCGTCGTGAGAGAGAGAGAGCGTGGCGGTGGACGCTCGGATCTGTCTTCCCAGTTCGAGACAGGTGATGGACACAGTTTTAGACGCTGGTGGGAAGGGTCATTGCCAACATTAGATTTTTTTGGATGCGTGACTCTGCGTGTGGATGCTTTTTGGAGGCTGACTCGGTACAAAACTGGGCCTCGTCGGTGTCAACACCCACAGCCTTGTGATGATTTGCTCAGTCGCTCTGCCAGAATAGGGCAATACCGGTGGCGATATCCCATACACCTCGAAGGTAGATTGCGTTGAGTGGCAACTTTCAACACTCCAATGATTCCCCCAATATCCCGCCATAGTTCAAGACATTCCTCATGCGCATCTTCAGCGCTGAACCTAGAGGTGGGTGGGCAGCAGTATCGGGTACCCAGGAAAATAACTCTGACCGCCTGGCACCTCTGTCAGTGTGCTCTCATGGCCTGCTTCCGCCGAAGATAAGGCACGGCTCACCTCGGGCTCCAATAACTTCCATCATTGTCTGCGTAGATCAAGGTTGGGATGGGTCCATAGGACTCTCGTTCCAGGGTTACGGTACTCGAGATGGTAGGCCAATATCCCCTAGCCTTCCGAAAACTCCCTCCTCGTCGAGATGTTAATCTGAAGAAGCATTGTTTTGATGTATGGCCACCTCTTTCATGATTTCGACTAGGAAGTGCAGCCCCTTACCGCAGGCATGGAAGGCTCGCGATGTTGTTACTTAGATCCCGTCAATTATCTCGCTTGCTTTGGTTCCCTCTTTCAATGTGGCATCGTCATGTCTTCACACATGTTCGGAATGTAGAGATCCGTTGGAGCAGCACCAACAGTGGCGCACAACATCAGTTGTTGGATATTGGGAGACGACCAGCTCTTCTCTGACATCGCAATGAGATCAACACTGGCTTCGGAGAGCTGATGGCTGAGCCTCGCCATACTTTTCCAATATTCGTCCGTCTCATTGCTCCAACCTACTAGGTACCCCCATGAGAGTTGCAGGTCGTCAATTTCGAGGGTGGTTCTGGCGAGGTCATGCCTTCGTATTCGTAGTCGCTATGTAATCAAGGAAGATGAGAACACGATATCATCACAACCTACACAGTCGCTGCATTTATGCCACACGGCTATGCAAACACTGTATAGGCAGTAATTGTAAGTAACCGGTCCTCGAACAGGATTGGAGAAAAGTGGCTGCTCGTCCAGAAAAGTGGTGGTGAGTGGGGAACCAATGTATTTCCATTTTCAACTACTCGTCCGGGGCGACCAGCAATTTTGGCTGTTTGGCCGTCCCACGTCCGCACTTATGTACCGAGAGATACGATCTGTCATTCCAACCTACCCCACTCCCAATACCCTCGGGATACCATATTGAGTCCCGACATAGACCCTGGGCGCACCAGGACGATGGGTGAGAGAAACAAACAGCATGATTGGCAATTTCGTGGGGTTTTCTGCGCCCAGTGATATGTTTGCTAATGATAGATATCAACGGACTAGAAAGGCCTCGCTTCTAGTGTGAACACGCTCAAGCATGGTATCCAAATTCATGAGCTCCCGAAGAACCTTGATCGGTTGGCTGGATCCTCTTCCCACTCAAAATCATGCGCAAAAATCACCTCGACTCCCGTGGACTCCAGATGTTGGATTCTTTCAATGGTTTGCTCGGCCAGTTTCTTATCCGCGTGAATACAGCAAATGTGTCCATGCTCGTCGAGCCACTCTCCAATTTTTCTCTCCTTCCTCATGATCCGTCTATCGTGACACGCATCTCCGGCCAAATAGACACTGCTTGTAGGACTTGTCCGTGCCAATAGGTTGATGTGGCCGGGCAGATGACCAGGAGCGTCAACAATAAGGAGGCTGCCATCATGGAATATGTCGAGGACCCGAGGTAGATTTCCGTGGGCCTTCCATTCTTGAACAAAATCGGGACCGTGAGAATCCAAGGATGGTTTCTTGGCTTCTTCCTCTATGTCTTCGTAAGGGTTGGAAAGCTCGATTGTCCTTTCAGCTGGTATTAAGTCGGATTCGAAGAACGAATGACTCCCTCGTAATGAGCCGTGGCCCTGTAGCAACGCATTGGCACCGCTCCCAACCACAAAGGTACTTTTAGGGAAGTCTCGAGGTTCTCCCACATGATCCCAATGGACCTGTTTGACCTCTTCATTAGCCTGGGAGTGGGATACAAGTAGGGGAGACTTACATGCGAGTAGATGACATAATGAATGTCGTCGGGCGTGAGTCCACCAGCAGCAAGACTGGCAGTCACATCAGGGAGGGTTGTCATGGGTTGTCTGGTCTCGACATGTTTCTGGATCGGTGGCGCGTATCTGTTCAAGTCTCGGCGGAGACCTAGGTCGAATACTATCCGTGTTGTTTGACCCGTCTCTTGATCTTGGTGGACTATCAGGAAAGACAGAGAGGGCACAGTTCTCCGGGCGGTCTGCGAGGCTGGATGAACAAAGAAACGTTCCGGAAGCGAGAAATGACCGGCAGAAAGAGCGTACACTTCGACCGTCGCTTCGGAGGGGCTTTCTGGCGGTGATGGCGGTGCCTGGCTCACATACGGGGAAGACATGCCGCCGGTGCAGCCTTTGAGTCTTGTATCGGACGAGCAGTCAACGTCGTGTCAATTAACATCACCTGAAGGACTCCTTTGGCTTTTAGCAAGATCGATATGATCAAGATCGGATGCCAACCACGGTCCCACTTGCTGGAGGATGGCCGTTGGGGTAAGGAGAATGGCCAAAAGCAGCTTCGGCATGTTTTCAAACTTCTCCAATAAAATGAGCATCCGGGCCGGGGTGACCTCGAGTGTTCCACATGGCTACTTGCTGAACCGGCAGGTGAGTTTGAAGATACTTGAATATAGACGTAGAATTGATGAGGTCTTCAAGGTTCTGCATTCGCTGGGTGGTTCTGTATCGGGAGATAGAAGGCGCAGTCTAGCGAGAAAACCCCGCAGATGAAATCTGTTCTCGTTTCATCCGACTGCCTGCAAGTTGGTCCTGATTCAGTGGACCGTCTGTTCTACAACAAAAGGCAAGTATGTAAAGACCGCTAGGCACAATAGTAGGCAGCATACTGATTCTTGTGTTGCGGAGATGTGTACAAGTGAGCGAGGGATAGGGTGATCTCGCCCAACTGCGGATAGAATGCAGCGGCCTTCAGCCAATCGCTTACCTCCTGCACTCCTCCTCGAGTACTCCAGGTCTTCAGCTGACTCTGGCAGTGCCGCCTCTCGGTTTTGGTACTCGGGAATGTCACTTATAGGTGGCGGCGCTTAGAAGTCTGGGCATGTCCACCGCCTCCCCCCCTTCGGTGCATTTTAGGCCTTCTAGTGGCTTCTTCTACCATCCTAGGTAAACGCACATCCCTTGTCAATAGGTAAGGTGCCCCGCAACATGTAGCCCCCGGCGCTGTTCGCCCCATGTTTTTCACCTGCAAAGGCTCGGCGAACCGCGAATCCTGCTCGCCTGCACATGCGGCGTCCACCGCCCTGCTGCCACCACCAATCCCTCCACTGCCACCCCAGAAAACTTCCCCCAGAGCTTCATTCCATCACACAAGCAATTCGAGCTTTTTGCCTAGATAGCTCTTTGGGCAACCCCCCAAGTTCCCCCCTTCCTCCTCATAGCGACTGGCAGAAATGCTTTTGAGCCCATGACTGAAGACATCATCAATGCGGAGATTGACGGCTCAGTGTTGGAGGAAGAGCGGAAACAGGAGCCACCCCCAAAGAAGCCGAAAAGATTCGAGTGTAAACACTGCCAACGGCTGTTTGCGCGCCTAGAGCATCTTCAACGGCATGAACGGACGCGTATGGCTCTCTGGCACCTTTTAGCTTCATATGCGCATTTGTCCTGACTTCTCCTCAGATACTCGAGAGAAACCTTTCGCCTGTAATCAATGCGACAGCAAGTTCACAAGAAGGTACCTTAATTCGCTGGCCCTTGGGTGTTACAAGCATTGGCGGCTGACTTTATTGGAGCGACCTTCTGGTTCGACACGAGAGACTCAGTCACGATGCTGAGCGCTGGGGCAGAAACGGTAGAAACGGCCAGAGCGCTGGATCCGCGGGTTCGACGACAGCAACCACTGCTCGAAAACGGCGAAACACCGACGAGCACCACACTTTGGATCTCACCGATGCTCCCAGTTTGACCTCCAACGATTTCAACGCCTCCCAAAACATAGTGCCCAGCTATCTTCCTGCAAACTCGACTCAGAATACGGGCACTACGCCCAATGGTCATGACCTCTCCTTCGCAACATTGCTGATGGCTGCCGAGCATGCTCGACCTCAGGACACACAAGGCCACGCTTCCCTGCGACAGCCCAACCATATGGCGACACCGATATTCCCTGTGCAGGACCAGTTCCTACCCGAGCCGACTCCGCAAGCCCCCATTACAGCTCCAGCGGATCAGCTCAATGGCCTTGTGGGATTTGATTTCGAGGACTCTCTGCAAGATCTGGCAAATTTCATGGACAACGGTGCTCTATCTTCTTACCATTTTTCGTCTATGATCAGCGCCGAACAGCCCATACCGTTCTTCTCACCCGAGTCCTTCACGCACCCGACGGACGTGCTCCCAACCACCGAACCTCGTCAAATCTCACGACCTGCATCTCGCGCACTCCCTAATCCTGATCACCCTGAAGATTCGGGCTCATTCTCGCGCTTTGGGTCACGCCTACCGTCGCTGCAACCGGAAGAAAGTCCTTCAGCGCCGCAGAGCGAGCAGGACAGCATCCATCGTCCGCTATCCGACATCAATATTGAAGACCGGCAAAACGTCTCCTTGAAGTTGGCGGAGTTTGCTCACGTCGTGCCCAGTACTTTTCAACTCCCATCTAGACTGGCATTGTCAAGATATCTGGCCGGTTATGTCAACGGCTTTCACGAACACCTGCCTTTCCTTCATATACCCACTTTGTCTGTGAATAACAGTTGCATCGAGCTGATTTTGGCAATGGCAGCTGTCGGTGCGCAGTATTGCTTTGAGGGACAAAAAGGTGTTGAACTGTTTTCGGTCAGTCAATCAATAGCCATGCAACGCATCCGCCAGAGAGACGCCAGGTTAGCCGCTTTCCATCGGTCGTCAGAAGTGTCGCCACAATATTCCGGACATGGGAAATCTAGCGATCTGGCGACGGGAGAGACACCGCGTAGCAACTCCATGTCAGGCTGCTTGGGTCTCCCATCTCAGCCAGATTTCGACTCTGGCATGCAGAAAGAAGATCTGATGCAGACAGCACAGGCGCTGTTGTTGCTTATGGCCATGGCAACTTGGGCCAAGCACCGGGAAATCCTTCGCGAAGCGCTTGCAATACAGAGCGTCCTGGCGACGCTGGTGAGAGACGACGGATTCAAGAGTCAGCCAATGCCCGACGACATTAACTGGACAGACTGGATTCGACGCGAGACAACCAAACGTACTAAGTTCATCGTCTTCTGCTTCTTCAACCTGCAAACCATCGTTTACAACGTCCCTTCCCTTATCCTAGCTTCCGAAGTTGATCTCACGCTACCTTCCAACGCCGCGGAATTCAAGGCGCCAACTGCAAGCAAATGGAAGGAACTGCGGGCCCGTTCAATACCTGAGACCGAATTTCAGACAGCCTTACATCGCCTGTTCTCCCGCAACGGCAACGATGTCACTACGTACAACTCTTCGTTGGGGAATTACGTCCTCGTCCACGCACTGCTACAACATATTTTCTTCGTCCGCCAAATCTCTCGCTATCGTCTTGACCACGACGGCGACCTGCGGTCCGACGATGTCGCTGCCATAGAACAGGCTCTAAGGAATTGGCAGTTAGCATGGAAACGCAACCCTGAATCATCCCTTGATCCGATGAACCCTAATGGGCCAGTGACTTTTAACTCCACCGCGCTCCTGCGCCTTGCATATATTCGACTCAATGTTGACTTGGGACCGGGACGGGCACTGGATACTCGCGACCCGGTTCAGATCGCCAATGCCTTTCGAGACAGTCCTTCTGTCAAGCGGACACCGAAGCTCGTCCGGGCCGTCCTACATTCTGCCCATGCCTTAAGCATCCCAGTCAAGATCGGCATCCATCTTGTTGCACAGACGCAGACCTTCATGTGGTCCATCCAGCATTCTTTGTGCACATTGGAGTGCGCTTTCCTGCTCAGTAAATGGCTGGAGGCATTGAGCCTGCCTAACTCGGGTCCTGCGATAACGAATGACGAGCGGAAAATAGCGACCTTGGTTAAGACCATGCTGGACGAGACAGAGTTTGCCATGCCTGTGGATGTGCCTATCGACTCACCCGCTGCAATGAAATACCTCAGCGCGGGCGTGCTAAGGGTATGGGCGCAGGTGTTTCGCGGGGCTCAGACATGGGCAATCGTCGATGTCATTGGAACCAGCCTGAACATTTACGCCGATATGCTCGAAGCAGGATGAAGCGAATATGCTGAGATTGTGCGCTGTGATTTCACTCTCGAAATTTCCAGCTTGTTGCAATTCCACAATTGCCCTCTCACGGCAACGGCGTTCGCCATGGTATATTGTCTTCAAATGCGTGTTGAATACAGAAGGGTCGTGCTCCGGCTGGATATGCTATTCCTCGCAGATTTCGCCCCGAGTCCTTCTCTGGATATGCAAAACTTGGGGCATATCTAGGCTTACTTGGCTACAGAGACTGGCAGATTTCACCGAACGCTTGCTGGCTCACTGATGCAGCTGTCTAGCGATTGGCCATTGTCCTTGGGCACCGGGGGCTATATCACACGCTGCCCGGAAGCATAATGAGGACGCAAATTGGGCAGCGGCTTCGCAAGAGCCTGATATATTATCCTTGCGCAAGCCGAATGTTGCGGATGGCGACTAAAACTGCGAGTGGCGACCGATGACGATAATGAAAACCAGGAGACGTCGTTCAACATGACCAAGGATCGAAGTCTGCCACAGCAGTCTCATATCTTGGATCACCTTTCGACATGATGGTGCTATCAGCGGGACTACTCGTGTGTCAACAATGTCCCATGGTGTCGTCGACGGTATCATCTTTGAGAGTCGACCCTGGGAAGGGCTGGCATACCACGCCACGCCAAAGAACCGAGTATTCGAACTACTTGTAGAACTAAATGAATTCACTAAGAGTAGGACAATTGAAGCCATATGGCGTAAAAACATTGTGTGATTTTAAAGCCGGACGAATACTGGTTTGTTCCTTGTCTTCGGGTATCTCGCCTCATTTTATTTATGTCTCGGCTATATCTCCTTCTCGCTACCGTCCCTGGTCGTTCAACCACTTATAAACAACACGGGCATCCTTGCCCTTGTACCTCTGGTCCGCCATGGCTTCGTCAAAGGCGGCCAAGGTGGGCTTGTCGAGGATGGTCCTCGCGCCCACCATTTCGGCCAGGGACGAACCCATCTCGAGCACGTGCTTGCACAGCTCGATGCGGAAACCGCCCTCGTAGCCCCGGCTGGCGGGGGCGTTGGCGTGGATGCCCGGGACGGGGTTGGACTGCGACGTGACCCAGCACTGGCCGCCGCTGACGTTGATGACGTCGGTGAGCAGTTTCAGGTCCAGGCCCATCTTGGCGCCGATGTTGAGCGCCTCGCTCGCCGCGAGACTGGTGATGGCGGACAGGTAGTTGTTGATGACCTTGAAGGCGGTCCCCGCGCCGACGTCGCCGCAGTGGAATATGCTGTCCTTCTTACCCATGTGTTGGAGGTACTCCTTGGCGTGCTCGAAGGCTTCCTTGGTCGACGCCCCGACCATGAATGTCAACGTGCCGGCCTCGGCGCCCATGGGTCCGCCGCTCACGGGGGCGTCGACAAAGTCTAAGGTCGCTCCCGAGGCGAGTTTCGGTGCGGCCTCCTTGGTGGCGGCCGCGACTTTCAGGATGGTGGCCGTCTCGATCGTGCCGCATTCCATTATCAGCTTCTTCTGGGGGTTCCCCTCCTTGGATGCCTCGATCGCGCCCTGGATGACGCCCGTGGTCGGGTCCAGGTACACTTTCTCTACCGCCGCCGCGGTAGGGAGCATGGTTATCAGGGTATTTGCCCGCTTGATCGCGTCGTAACCACTTGCCACGACCTCGATGGGGCCTTTGGAGGAGTTTTCGGCTTGGAACTTCTTCAGCGCGGCTTCTGAGACGTCGCAAATCAGGAGGGTGGACGTGGAGGGGAGTTTGGCGCGCAGGTTGACGGCCATGGAATAGCCCATGACGCCGATGCCTAGAAGAATCTTGTTAGAAAGACTGCTTCAGACCATCGTTGGATTTGCTGGCTGCCCTTACCGATGAAGGCGACGGTATCTTGAGGAGAAGGCATGCTGTCGACAAATCTAGTCCTCGTGGTTCAGAGTTTCGTGTAGTGAGTAAATACAGACAAGCGGAGAATGTACACGACTTGTTTTTCTGTTTTCCTAGTACTTTTCTTCTTTTTTTTTCCAACTAGGTATGTCAGCCTCTCGGTTTCTCCCTACGTATGTATGTATTATTATGCGAGATAATGTTCAAAGACAACCAACACAGGACGTGTCGTCGACATGGTTTTTGGGCCCTTTCTGGGCACCGCCGAACCGGCCACTCCACCCTTTCGGAGTTGATGCCGGGAAGACTCCAATGGGATGAGCTCCTCATTCTTGCGCGGCACTTGAGATGCGGGAAAACGGTTTGAAATGTAACAAAGTACGAGGTTTCTCGGGAACGTTTCTCGTGAGGTGGTGGGGTGGTTGGTGGGTGGGTGACTTTGTCCCTCACGCAGAGTTGTACCTCTCCAGCTTCAGAACGAGGTTTGGAGAAAGGGAACAGTCGTGTCTCCCTACCGAGGACGAGGTACTGTGGGCAGAGTCAGAGGATGAGTTTTGGAGTTTGGGGGAACGAAGGCAAAAGTGGCGAAAGGACGAGGGATGGAGAGGGAGGGGAGATCAGTCAGTTGAAGTGAGTGCTTGAAAGGTTTGAATTTTGCAGCCTCGGTCTGAAGGTGGGGAGGCACTTGGGGCAATAATTCTCCAACATGATATCAATCAGGCACTCAGGGTAAATAACGGGTCACACAAACACAAGACTCTGTGGTGGAGAGTAATTCCTGATAACGAATACAAGTCCGAGAATAGACAATTTAAGTGGCAGGGAAAATTTGTCAAATTCCCCCAAAACTCGCCCCTAGATGGAGCTTTACAGGTGGATAACATGGCTCACAAGGCTTGAATTTCAGGGGGAGTAGTAGACCAGACAGGGCACAGCTGTCGTCTCAGATGCCATTTGATAGTCTCTCGGCTGACTGCCAATATCAACAGTAGACCAAAGGAGCCATAGATGACTAAAACTTATTATATGGAGGCTCGTCCAGGAAGTGGGCTGCCAGGTATGGATGGGCCTCAGACATTAGAGACTATAGCAGAAGGCCAGTAGCACTAAAGGGAGAATCACATTTCCTGTCCGAGAGACCACCTCCCAAGACAGACCTTTTCACAGGGTTCCCGGGAAGAACCTGCTCTTATTCGATTCCCTCCATCCCTTGTCGTGGGCAACAATCACTTCCACTTCCACTTGCTCCCCGCCGTCTCCCGCAGCAAATACAGGACAAGGCTTCTTCAGCAACGGTCCAATCTTTGCCAGAGTGTCTTTCGCCTGCTCCGTGTCCACATGCACAGACCTCAACCCGCCATGTCCGTCATCGTATAACGCAATATCCCTTTCGCCCGTAAGGATTCTCGGGTCATGGCAACAGTCGCCGCCCAAGTACACCCACTTGGTGTGACTGAGACGTGCGAGGACGTTGACGTGGCCGAACAAGTGTCCCGGGGAATCGACAATGTACAAGCTGCCGTCGCCAAAGAAGTCAACCGTATTGGGGAATCCCGCAAAGGGTTTCCACGTGTGTGTGGTCTGCGACTTGGCAGCTGTGGTGCTTTCCTTCGTTGTTGGTGGCAATTCGGCCGTGCGATCTTTGGGTAGGAGATCTGGATTGAAGATGTCTTTGGGGTAGTGAGGCGGCGCTCCGTTCTGCAGCAGGTGAAGTGTCCCGGACCCGACAACGAACTGAGAGTTGGGGAAATCATCCGGAGTGCCTTCATGGTCCCAGTGTACGTGAGACAACATGACTATGTCAATATCTTTTGCGGGATCAAGTCCCCCAGCTCGTAGACTATCCGCGCAATCTGGATGGAGGATGGTTGGTTGACGGTTGGAAATATGAGCTTGTTGCGCAGGCGGATATTTTGTCAGATCACGCTTGAGACCCAGATCGAAGACGAACTTGGTTACTTTCCCATCAGGCGAGGGATGCTGGATCAGAAACGACAGAGAAGGAACTGTAGCTTTCTTTTCTGGGTCCGCATCGGTGACGAACAGACGTTCTGGTAGAGTGAGCTGTCCGCCCTCGAGGGCGGATACTGTCACGTACACCTCTTGATTGGAAGAGCCCATAGTCGAGTATGTCTTTTGTCTCACAGATTGTTTGTGCGTAGGGTTACTGAGACTCTAATCGACGGCAAGGTTCCTGGCCGGTGGTTTTTGTCCATGAGGTTTGTTGCTTCCCCGCAAGATGGAGCCGACAACTGCGCAGTTTGGTGAAGGTGTTTGGAGAAACAGGCCGATGAACGGAGCAGCTCCAAGCAAAGTAGTCAGACAGGCATCAGCTTGGAATTAGAAAACTACATATCGGCGCAGAGAGTATAATTCCTACACCATACCAGAACGAGTGTCCCGGTGAGTTGACCAGTTGTCACCAAGCAGTGCAATCATCGCCTCAGTGGCTCAGCTCTCTCAACCAAAGTAACCGTACAGCCTCTCAAGATTGCATTCGGTCGCAGGTAACCGTGCCCATCAATGCTCCAATCTTCCATATTGTCCGGTTTGAGACATTGCCGGGGACAAATATGGGAGTCGTCCTCGTCGGCAGACACACCTTCTCCATAGGCGGTGCATCTGCTTACCACGGTATCACTGTTGAATACCGACAGTGACTCGCCTGAAGAACTCGAGGTCACGCTGCGCGGACTAAATGGTGGCGTCTCTGAATCATAGCCGTCTACTTGTATCGCTTGAGAATCCAGTAAAGACGGGACCCTCCGTCCATCTAGACTGGCCCAGTCACGAGAGTCCGCATCGCAGTCGTCTGATATTTCTTCATCAATGAGGTGGCAGGACGAGCCAGTGCTGACGTACATGGACGAGAATTCATCCTCAGCGACTCCCACTTCGACCTCCGCAGAGTTGTCCAAAACAATGCCAGCGCCTTCTTCAACAGGGCGAATGCAGCCACTCCTTGCAGTCTCGCGGACACTGGTAGCTTTCTCCAACGAAACCAATCTCGTAGATATAAACATCGTCCAAGTCTAGATTGTACTTGTGTTTGGCTGACTTGTGGACATTGCACTTGCGCCAGGGGATTTTGAGACGAAGGGAATCCCGAGCCATCTTTATTTCTTTCTTCAAGTGGCTACCACAGTGGCGACACAGCCTTTCAAATCTTCGCAGTGATGTCCCGGGCGTATAGAGCGATTTAGCCGCCTTGTCTCGTATATATCTCATGATGGGCAACCGGACGTGCGCAGCTCGATGAATTCTGTACAGCTGTGGGTTTGATGTTAAGGCTCGTCGACACTGAGGCAATATTGTGAAGATACCTCTTGTATGGAGCGAGCGTGAACGAAGATATGCTGAAGTATGGTAAAGTCTTTTAGATG
This sequence comes from Fonsecaea monophora, assembly GCF_001642475.1. Classification (NCBI taxonomy): domain Eukaryota; kingdom Fungi; phylum Ascomycota; class Eurotiomycetes; order Chaetothyriales; family Herpotrichiellaceae; genus Fonsecaea; species Fonsecaea monophora. The sequence continues at coordinate 19,815 of NW_019173993.1, read as the reverse complement.
ATACAACAAATTCGATGTAAAGGATGCGGGAGATAGAAAGCATGTCAAGTTAGAACGACGCAGAAGGGATTGAGGACAAGTGGAATCGAACATGGTAGTTTCCCTTCTGGTCAGAAGTTGCTGGCTCGTACATATCTTGGTGATAGAGCAGGCACCACCTGGAGACAGCGACTGATAGACTCATCCGCTTCGCAATGATTCCTTCCTCCGCCATGCTATTGTTAACGCAGCATGCGATGTAACTCAGTTGTCAAGTGGCAGCCGTAGTATTTCTTGCCAATAGCCAAGATTCGTGGTTGATCGGAGAATCGTGATCGCGATGTTTGCATCAAGTCTCTTGTCGCTTCTGAAAGCCGCTGTTGCTATAGCGGACACTGGGAAGAAAGCGCAATCCCCAAACGGAAGCCCAGAGCACGACCTTTCCCGGTGGAATTGGTATATTTCTCCTGTTATGGTACCGAGGACGTCAATAGGCGGCCAATTCCTCAATGGTGAGGCCTGATTGTGAAGTCACAGCTTTGTAGTAATGGGCACAGAGCAACCAGCTTCCACGGATATAATATTGGTGATGTGTGAAAACTGTGCCAACATCCAATCCCATCGCACAACCCTTGGTCCGGACGCAAAGCTCTTCAGGGAAGGCCGGACATTCCCATACTCTAGCTCAAATATCTCTTTCTTCAAATTCGCCCAAAGGCGACGGCGTCAACTTTGCGCCTTTGCCGTCCCAGAAATCCTCGGGGCTCACCAGCATTACCGGTTCTTCGATTCCGCCCTGACGCAGCCGAGCTCGCGCTCGCAAGCCGCAAATTTTGATCATACCAGGCCGACGCCATAAGTTTGAGTTCGCGCTGGAGGATGATATTTTGATTTGTGAGTCGTTCTATCTCGGATTCCTCATCAAGTAGGGGGGAAGAGCTAGCTGCCACATCTTTCATGCTGGGAGGTATGGCATCTGGTTTAACTTCCTGGGACTCTTTCTCAATTTCAATCTTCTGCATGTCCTTGATCGTCTGGTCCTGCTTCTGCACATGGTCGAGTAGGAGCTTGTTCTTGGTCCTTTGTTGCTCGATCGCTAGAATCAATTTCTTTTGTGCGCGCAGAGATGATTCCCTTTCTGTGGCCGTTCCAGCTTGTGCCTGCGCCCGCATAGCAGACATAATCGCTTTCAGCTCGTCCTCCGAGATGCTCTCCTCATCTTCGAGGCCAGGAATGCTCGCCTCTGTTTCTTTTGAGAGACCAAGATCTGTATCCTTGGCCGTTGGAGAGGTTAACCCTCCATTTAGTAATGCAGCGGCAAGACGGGCCTCTGACTCGGCCAATTCTGCTTCTTCTCGCTCAAAGTCTCTATTGACCGGGTCCGGAGTGCGTTCTTCTCTTGGTGCAGGGGCGATACCTTCTTCGTAGTCACGCAATCTGCTTTGCAAGTCTTCCAAGGCATGATTTTGGCGAGACACCTGTTCGACAGCGTCGTGATAACGTGCTTCGAGAGCGTGGTAATCAAATTCAAGCCTCTTCTTCATCTCATTCAACTCGTACCGTTCCTGCTCAATACTGGGCAAGAGACGACGGTATTCATCAATCTCTCGATGCAAATCACTCGAGTTTGCTTGAGCAAAGTCTGACTGCTTGAGTTGGTTCTGCAACTCTGTCACTTTAGCCCTGAGGTTCGTGTTGTCTTTCTCCAGATCCTGGCTAGCTTCCAGTTTTTGTCGATATTTCTCTGCTGTATTTGCCTTTCGAGCGAGACGATCTCGGTCAATCTTCATCTCGTCGTAGTCATCCTGCAGCTTTTGAGCCTTCTCGGCCTTAATTTTGAGGACTTCGTTGTTCTTCCGCAACTCCTCTACCTCGGATTCAGCCTCGAGGACACGGTTCTCCAATGTCGCAATCAGGGTGTCGTGTTTGGAGTCCAGTGGCCGGGTTGAAATGTCGGACTTCCCTGCAAGAATGGCAGCCAAGCGGTCGTTCGTCTCTTTTAGATCATCCTGAGCTTGGTCGAAACGCTCTTGTAGTTTCTCATACCGGGAGTACGACTCATCAAGCTGTTTCTGTAGTTCTCGCTTCTCGTGGGCTATTCGCTGGTTATCTGCGATGACTTTTCCCAGCCTCTCTTCCGATTCAAGAACAGTTTCCATCTCTGTAGAACGACGAGGAGAGCTGAGCGGCTCTTCGGGTGCTTGATCATTCAGGTCTTCTGCACCTGGGTCGTCGTCTTCCCCTCCATCTTCTCCTGCCTCTTGTACCGTTTGCATCAAAACCTCCTGGGTTGACTCTGCCAGCTCTTGCATCTGCTTCAAGTAATCGATACGGTCGGCGCAATTGATGGCTGCCACCACGAGGAGCTTCAGGAGGGCGATGGTGTCGGTGAGCGAGGAGGATTGGGCAATAGCCTTCAGGTCAGGCCGACCACCAGGCAAAGGCAGTCGTTGCCCACATTCTTCCACGAGGAAGATGGAGAGTGCATCGTAAATGTGTTTAAGGTTGGTCCACTTGTTGATCCATTGATCGGTCTCAGGGTCTTCTGGTAGTTTACCAGGAAAGCTGAAGCGGTCGATTTGCTCTGAAAAAGATTAGAAAACTTACGCGACCGTCGAAACAACTTGAACATACGAAGAGCCTTCCATATGATGTCGCCATTGGTGAAGTCGTCTACCGTGTAGACAGGGTCCGCAACAGCGAGACTGTTGATCCAGTCGATGAGCCCGGCGGCAATGGCTTCTTCGGTCGCCATGGCAGAGGAATATGTTTATGTTGATAGCATTTCATTATTGCTCTGCTATCGAGCTGCGACAAGCCTGGAAACAGTGAATGGCCCCATGGTTTCAGGTTGAGCGATAGTGAGGACGCGAAAAGCCTTTGGGGGCGCGTGCTTCCGCCAAAGGCTGTGGAGGCACCAAAGGCACGAGGGAATCAACAATATGACGTCGACCATTGAAGTGTCCATCCCAACACGTTCACTCCATCAGTGTTAAACATTCTTCAGAGGTTACAGATCCGGCAAGACCGACATAAGAAGCATTTAAGAAGAGACGGCATGTCAATTCTGTTCAATTATGTATCGATAACATCTCTAAATGAGTGAGGGAGGCCATGTTCTATCCCGTGCGCCGATGCAGTGTCACCCAAGCAAGAAACCTGTGCCTGCGGGAGTCGTGCCCATGATATTCACAATTTCGTTTCCTCCATTTCATAATACTATATCCATTCGTGATCGAAGACACTGTCGTATGCACGTCAATCCCCGGAAATTCCTCCTTCCTTCGGCTTCCTATTGAGCGGCATTTGTCGAGCCGTCAATGCTGACCACATAGTCGTCCTCAATATATGGCGAATATGCTTGGGCCATTTCGCTGATTTTGTTGAGAGTGACTTCTGAAACTTTAGCAGCGAATCCTTTGATCAAGGCTATCACAGAGTTAGTGATGATCCCAGCGTAGATATGGGCGGTGAAATGGAGGAGAGCTCACAATATTCATGAGTTATGATACCACCATCTTTTTCAATCTCAGCGATTGCCTTGTCTATGACTGAAGACGGAGTGTCGTCTGGGAATGATATCACAACGGGTTTCTGCGGAGGAGGCAGGGCGAAGACCGCAACGAAGAAGGCAAACAGGAAGATGAGCGGTAGGCGCATTTTGATGCTTCGAGAGTGTGTTCGCAAGAGTCGAAAGTCGGGGAAGCCGGAGCAGGTATCTTTCACAATTGGATCAGAGAGTTGATGAGACAGCAATAAGTAGACGGGATTTTTGCAAGTGGGAGATTCGAATGGCAGGGGAGACTGTATTAGACGACTGCGGATTTGACGCAATTGTTCTCCTGTGACTGCGCTTGGATGGTCCCTTTCCCTGCCAGATCCGGAGCCAGCCCGCCACACCCGACAGTTTGACGCAGGCGGCAATTCGGCTTCCACTTCTCATTTGCTGGTATCTGCTTCCAAACTTCTTCCTCTTGGTTCTCTCTTCTTGCTCGTCTCACCACTTCGTCCCTCTGGTTCCATCATCGTCGCGCCTGTCCTATAACTCGTCCTCTCCACCTTGATAATGTGGTCGATCCAGTATTGAGACAGTACATCTGCAGTTTCGGAGTGTCCGGTCGATGGTCAACGAGCGACTCACACCAGCCTTCGCCTTCTCCTCCGCGGCCCATTCATTTCTCAACTCGAGTCTCGATTGCCTACCCATACTGGTCTTGTGCCTATACTTCATCTGCTTTGTCACAGCAAATTATGAGTGGAAGACCCTGAAGGTTTATCTGGAGTGAATCGCCGTCGAATCTGGGTGCTGGAGAATTGGACTGAAGCCGCAAGGAGGGATCAAAATAAACATACCGGGTGTCACTTTGAATGGTTGTAGATAGCCAAAAGATACCACGACACGTTTTCCTTTTGTTGTCTACCTTGCTCAGGCGCGCCCGTGTCTGACGACTCCAGTCGCTGCTTGACATCAAAAGAGTCATTGCTTGCCTCGCCGCATGCCCATTTGACTCCTCCAAAGCTCGAGTCCGTCCTGGGTCCCGATTTGGACTTCGTCTACCTTTCAATCTTTCTTACTCTCCATTTGCGATTCCCATCTCCTTCTATCGTCATGTCCGGACTACCGTCAGATGAGGTCGCAGAAGACTATAAGAACTCTTTGGAGGATCTTGTGTCCAACGACAGATACCAGATCTCAAACTTGACACTGATTGCAAAAGAAAATACCGAACACGCCGAAGCCATCTCAAGGGTGCTGCAAAACCATATCAACAGGGTACGTCAGACGCATCTTCAAACACTTCTTGCATTCTGCCCCTGCGCAAACCGCTCTCTATAGCCCGTTCCCAATGGTGTGACTAATGCTCTATAGGCACCTCCAGCCCGCAAATTACCAGCTCTGTATGTCTTGGACTCTATCGCCAAGAATGTAGGGTCTCCTTACACGGTCTATTTCGGCCGGAACCTTCACCAGATCTTTATGCTGGCATATTCCCAAGTCGATGCTGCAGTCCGACGGAAGCTGGAAGAAATGTTAAAGACGTGGCGAGAACCGGTCCCAGGCGCCCTGTCCACTACTCCCGTATTCCCCATCGCGAGCACCCAGACCATCGTCGACAGTTTGAACAAGTTTCGGGGCCAGTTGCCTCCTACTCATCGCCAGCAAGCCACTCCACTCCAAGGCCAGCCTGCCAGAGTGCCGTCTGCTCAGCCATACCGTCATACACCAACTCCTCCACAAACCTTGTCTCAATTTGCTCAAAACATCCCTTCACACATTCGAAGTCCGCAACCACAACCTGCTCTACCCCAGCAACCATATTCCCAGGGGCCATCAGTGACTTATGGCCAGCAATACCCGCCTCAGCCGACTCCGACTCCCTACTATCAGCCCCCTCCGCCCTCTCATACACCCCAGTACCTACCTCCGACTCCTCAGCCGGCTCCTGTCACTGCAAGCGCAGTTGATTTGCAGAAACTGCATGCTGACATTGACGACCTGACTACCGACGCTAAGATCGAGTGTGCCACCCATCCTATGGATGCCGGGGCCCAACGGAAACTAGCTAGTCTGCAGACGTTGAAAGAGATCCTCGACAGTGGCAATGCTTCTGAAAGTGATTTAATTGACATTCAAAACACGATCCTGCAAAAGATGACGGAGAAATTGACGACGAGTCGCCAAACCCCGACGCAGGCGCCGCTGTCCAACATCCCCCTGCATACACCTTATGCCCCTCCACAGCCACTGATCCAACCAATGCAAATCACTGCTCCAGGCTCAAGCCCTGTGCCACCGCCTACTGCGTTGTTCAATAGCACGAATCTCGCAGAGCTTCTTCGAACCACTCTAAATCAACAGCAAGCGACACAGCCCACCAGCTACTATGCACCACCTCAAACGGGCATGAGTACTCCTCAGTATACCGCGACAGCCGCTCCTGTACCGACGGAAAACCCACTCATAGCTCAGCTCCGGGCGTCCGGGCTCCTATCTGCAGCCCCCACGCCTCCTCCTGGGGTCACACCACCCCTGGCATCTTTCTCTACATTCGCACCAGACACATCTGCGGAAGTCAAATTCACGTCAGCTTCAATCAGAATACCAAGACCCCAAATGATAACCATCTTTCTCACGGCGCGGCCCAATCAGTGCAGTACTTGTGGGAGGAGATTTACGTCAGATGACGCTGGCAAAGAGAAGAAGGCCAGACATCTCGACTGGCACTTTAAGACCAAAGCCAGAATGCTGGAGGCAGAAAAGCGGGGTCAGAACCGCAGTTGGTATGTGGATGAGCGAGAATGGATCGCGAGCAAAGAGTATGATGACGATGCTGGACCAGTGGATTCCAACGGCCATCCAATAAATGGAGCCGGGGTTTCTGATAAGAAGAAGCCGCAAGACTTTGTGCGCGTACCAGCGGATCCGGTAATGCGGTCCCTGCCTTGCCCGATAGATCAGGAGCCATTCAAAAGTGAATGGAGCGAGGAAGTACAGGATTTTATTTGGAAAGACACAGTACAAGTCGGAGGGCGATATTACCATTCATCTTGCCTAGGGGACTATTCTAACTCAATACTTGGTAAACGAAAAGCAGAGGAAGATAATATGCCAGTGGCCGCGGAGAAGAAACTGCTTATCACTTAGGTGTTATTGTATTCGTCCACAGGAGGCAAACCTGATGGGCAGCGCATGCATCCACGAGTTGGAGGAAATGTTGGGTGGTTATTTCCAGATAAACGCATTTGCATAGCGCAAGAGCATGTAGTAGACTATGGCTATATGAATGAAAGATGGCAAAGTATGGTATGGTATTCCCTTGGCGCTAGCCTCGTTGGTTTGCTCACGCGGTGCACATACCCCATAATTGGCAAGGCTGTCGGAGATAAGGACGACCTATACCCTCATATCCGACCTCGCCGACTGTGTGATCGAATCAGGGTCTTTTCTCTTCTCCACTCCCCAAAGGAGACGGGGACCCACTCATCTTTCCCGACTCAGTCTTATCGAGCCTCGAACTTTTTTTTCCCAAAGCACATGTTTTCTTCTGCCGCGCCCAAAAATTTAGACCTCACTGCTCTCCGTTTCATTCATTGACACGGGAGTTGATATAGACGAGCTCCTCTCACGACATTTCCTGGTCTTTGGAACGCTTCCTTTCGCCCACGCCCGTCCGCGATCCTCGTGCGCCGCGACTCCTCCGAATACTCTCCCCCCAACCATGTCACCTCCAGCTATGGCGCCAGCTCTGGGCGCAGGTGGTAAAAGCTACAAGACAGAATCTGGGACTGCTCGGTTACTGGGATCAGGTGAAAAACATACATCGTCGGCTGGTGCGAGCTGGAGCTGATGCATTGGCGATACAGGCTGTGCTGGAGTTGCCGAGCTCCTGGTCTTTCATCCCGTTGATACCGTTGCGAAAAGATTGATGAATAACCCAACAAGAGTACGCACTGATGCATATTTGGGCCTCGACCATCGAAGTGCGCCGGCTGACATAAGCGCAGGTTTCTTCGCTGTCCGCGCTCAACTCGGTCGTCTTCAGACAAGCCGCCACAGCCCCCGTCCTCACCAAGTTTACTTCTCTTTTCCCTGGTCTGGGTTACGCAGCAGGTTATAAAATCTTGCAGAGAATATACAAATACGGTGGCCAGCCCTTTGTACGCGACTACCTGACCCAACATCACGGTCAAGATTTCGACAAGGCCTTTGGCAAAGGGACCGGCAAGGCAATGCTCAACGCGACAGCAGGCTCTCTCATCGGCATAGGGGAAGCTCTACTCCTATTGCCCCTTGATCTGCTCAAAATCAAAATGCAACTCAGACAGCCAGGCAGCCCTTCTCAAGGGTTTTTCAGCATCGTCAAAGAGGAGGGTTTTTTTGGGTTGTATAGGGGAATAGGCTGGACAATGTAAGAGCAGACCCAAATTAACTATCCAGACTTGACAACTAACATGTCCAAGCGCACGAAATGCCCCAGGCTCCTTTGCACTGTTCGGAGGATCATCGTTTACCAAAGAATACCTCTTCAAGCTCGAAGATTACAATGCGGCCACATGGGGTCAGAACTTCGTTGCCTCCGTGGCCGGCGCAGCATCCAGCCTCACCGTCAGTGCTCCTCTGGACGTAGTGAAGACCAGGATCCAGGGTGCTGCGTTCGGGAATTCCGGTTTTCAAATCGTGGCGGGCATGGTCAAGAATGAGGGTATTACGAGCTTCTTCAAGGGTCTCGTTCCTAAGATGTTGATGACCGGCCCTAAGCTTGTGTTCTCCTTCTGGCTGTAAGTACGAACATTCCTTTGTCTTTAATCGAATACTAACAACTTTCTAGGGCGCAGACTCTCATCCCGGCCTTTGGCAAGGTCGTCTAGATCTTCTCCGATAGCAACCCACCCACCATCGGAAGTGATATGCTTATCCAAGACATGACTAAGCGGGTCCACCCACCATACACACGTACACCCTCATGCTTCACCACCACGATGATAGATACTGGCTGGCACTTTCAGCTTACAACCCTATCGGATCTGTGGGGGTTTTGTTCTCTACGCGAGGCTCTTCAGCGCTGGAGAAATATTTTCCTGGCTGGTAGGACCTCCAGCCAACCCGACGGACGGTTTCTACTCTGCTCACCATACTCGGTACACACATACATTACATTCCTGGCTTGCTGGTTTTTTTTTAACTCAGAGAGCGCTAGTTGGCGGGCAGCCCACCATCATCACCTCTTCTTCCACACAGGCCAAGCCAGGCCAGGATTTTACACGAACGTAGGGTCTTTCGGTGTTCAGAAGGGAAGCGGAAGGGGAAAGAGCAAAGGGGCTAGACGACCTCATCAAGGCCGCGAGACCGAAGCCATTCTCAAAAATGTACCATTATGACCACATTTTGACATTAATTCAAAAAAATTCCCTCCCCCACAAAAAGGCAAGAAAGAGACAGAAAGACAGATATCAACCAAAAAAAAAATTGAACGGAAAAACAAAATCAAGATCCCTGTACGAGATATTTGCTCGCCAGTCCGGCCTTGCTTGGTATAGCGATCGCTGAGGTGAGTATACGCGCTGTGTATGTTGATGGGTACGACGCAGCGTACCTGTGATTGATGATGTGTATGTCCTCATCTCTTGTTTCTCTCTCTTGCCTCTTGCTCGTCACCCGTGAGGAGACGCCATTAGCGTCATGCGATCTTTTATTATGAGAGTAGGTCAAGTTCACCAGAAGGGAGTCGCAAAGAAACCAGCCATCCACCAATGATGGAGCTGAAGGACACCCTGCAACGGACCACAAGGCAATCAGGTATATGTGGCATTGAACACAACGACCTACCCTGCCACAAGCGGGAACCAACCGAATGAGGAACCACCTACGAAAGAAGTATGCCGGTGACAGATCTCGACCATTGGTATATGCATGTATGTGTCTCTCCCATATCGTTCCATATATCCCATGCCAAATCAGGACTATATATACATGCACGTATTCGTGTCATGTATGTATATGTATATATACGTGTGTATGTATGTCAATCCCTCAAACATATAGTTCCAACCACGACTCAGTCAGTCCCTACGAGGCCCGTCGCCAGCTCACTATGCATTCTTCAAAAACTCCGCCACCACCTCCATATACCGGTCGGGAATCTCGAGGTTGCTGCAATGACTCGCATCCGGCAGCGTGTACCACTTCACCTTGGGGATCTGGAAAAACGGATACACGCAGCTGTCTCGGGCTTCGTCCCACTGGCCGTTGAGCAGGAGGGTCGGGACGGAGATCTTGTGCACCTCGTCGACCACGGACCAGTTCCTTTAGCGAGCGTTAGCTAAGCTGCATGTTGTATACACACCACGCAGATATGCAGATATGATGTGGCTCGAGCATATATCGCCGAGATGTGCAAGAGTGCTGCGTGCTGCGTGCTGCGTGCTGGGCAAGCAAAATGCTTGTGAGGATTCGGAAATGGGAGACTCACTTCAGGTTTCCAATCACGGTGACTAGGTTGGTTGTTAGTATTGACACGAGCCACTCGATAATGGGCAGGATTGGAAATGGAATCAAAACGTCCAAAGGCGAAGAAAAGACTTACATTCACTCGGCCCGTTCATGGTGTAGTAGACAGTCTGCAAAGTTCCATGTCAGCCTCACACGCTCCTCAGTTCTGTAAGCGGAAGTCTCCTTCAACTCACATCGTCTACCTCCACGTTGGCCAGGGTATCGAGAAGATCCTGTGGGAACGGAAACACCCTGCAGACGTGCCGCTTGTAGAATTCCTCGACAGCCGCCTTGTACTCTGGGTCGTCGTACGTCTGATTCGCCTCGTGTTCCGTCAAAGCTTTGTCCACGTCTTCGGGCAATTCGCTCCGCCACTTGTTGCACGCCTCGACCCACAGCTTCATGGACGCAGGTGAGTTGGAAATGATGAGCCGCTTGAGGCCAGGACTTCCCCGGATGGCAAACATAGAGCCGCTGGGGGTTGTTAGTAGCATTCTTTGGCCGAGTGTAGGATGCCCCAGCAATCAAGGATTTGAAGCCATGCGCCGGCGGCAGCCGTGGTACTTACAGCATCCCACCCTTTGAGACAGAGGTTAGCTTCTCGACGTTGATGCAGTGTTATCTGTGGTGCAAGGATAGGGCAGTCTTGTAGGAAGAAGAGCAATGCAGACGCAGACGCACCCAGCTTTGCCCGAGCAAGTCAAACTCTGCAATCCCTAGATGCTCCAGCAGGTTGTCCAGTTCAGCGATGAATAGCTCGGGCTTCCAGAAGTCCGTGTCGAGTCTCTTTTCCCGCAGATGTGTCGAGTGGCCACAGCCTAGCTGGTCATACTGCTCCGGTCATTAGCACTAGCATCACCCCCCCAATGGATCCTAGGGGTAGACTTACAAATACCACGGGAATGCCGTACTCATCTGAAAGGCGGCGGAGATTCTGCAGATAGTTGTGGCCCATGCCAGGACCTCCATGGAGCGTGACCAGCGGGCGCCCAGTCGAGGAAGATTTGAGGTCCCCGTATACTTGATACCATGTCTCGCAGGGCTTTGGCAAGCTGGGGTGTGAGAAGGGGATCTTGCCCTCTGAGGTAGCCATTATCCAAGTAGCCTTGTCGATGGTTGTACCTTTCAAACACTGTCACAAGGAGCCGTCGCTGGATATATATGCCAATGCCACAACAGAGAAGCATATGTCTTAAGTGCGGACGCCGAGAAATAAAACTCACACACCAAGTCGAGATGAATTCTCCTCTATCAAATACTATCCCACATCCCAACAATGCCAGGCAACGACGTGTGTGACATAAGTCTAGGCAGAAGTCCAGCTCAAGAGCTATGTATGGGTGCGAGTCAGAGGTCCCCAGCAGCCGAATGCAAAACTCCAGGTCTGGAACTGGGGCACCGGTTGTAAGAGCCCTTGTGTCGTTGGACGAATTCCTGTTACTCACCTTCCTGTTCGGGCAGCTTGCATCACCCAAAGACCCAGCAACCACCAAGGTCAGGGTGGCGTCGACTCGTCGAACCGGAGCTGGAGGGCTCGGGGATGGGCGACCTTTGTCCGCCAACCAGAGGCCTCCACTCACACCAGGACGGGTAAACCAACTACGAGGAAAAAGGAAGGTCGATGGGGACCGCCGCATTGGGGAAACGTCTGCCTCCAGCTTATCATTCCTCCTCCATCAGCATCAGCGGTAGGGGTTAGTAGAAACAACAGGCAAGTGTGGGAATTGTCCGGGTTTTTGTTGGAGTGTAAGAGTGTGAGACAGACTTCAGACTTAATCGAAACACTGTTTTTGTCATTCTTGCTGTTTAGATACTTGCCAACCACGCGTCCATGACGTCCAGCTCACCCAGCTCACCCAGCTCGTCCACTTGACCGTGAATACAAAACATGGTCCTGAATTGAACCCGCAATTCCTCGCTGGCTACTGTTTCCCGGTGTCTGCCGCTCTCCCATAGACAGGATGCCCTCTCCATCAGATGAAGAACATGGTGTTCGAAACCCGGGGATGTATTGTGACCATGGACTGACTGACACCTGTTTGCCTCCCCGCTCCTCCAGAAGAGTTGCTGCCCGCCGCTGAGGCCTCAAAAACCTCATGCAGATACCTCCTAGCCCGATCACATACTAAATCCGCGTAGTATGCTGGAGGACATAGGCTGACGGACCGCGTGCAGCGCCCAAAGAGGTAGCACATATTGTGGGTCAAGTCTTCTAGAACATCAGCAGCGTTCGCGAACTGGGTTCCTCCCGCTGACGTTGCCTGACGTTGGTGATGATGTCGACGAAAGACCTCGTCGTATACCACAAAATAGTGGATGGGCCGAGCTGTTCCTTGGAGTGTAGCATGAGCCTGTAAGAAAAAGTCCCAGACTCGAGATTCAGTCACACCCCGGTCTACCACAGTACCGGGCTTCGGATTAGTAGACCTATCAGCATCCTCGCTCCGAGTCGGATAAAACCTGGTGTGATGTCGTTTACTGACAATGGTGATATTGAGGCGTGGGAGGGTAGCCTGCGTGTAGACCTCTCTGCAGGCGGCTTGAAGCTGTGGCAGTTCCTCATCAAGAACCACTGGATACTGTCCTTCTGAGACCCCATCTCGGTAGACGATAATGTTGTGTGGTAGGCCATTGTGTTGTTGTTTCCACAACCCGAGGTGTTTTTTCAATAGATCCTTCAAGTCTGTTACCATCTCTTTCCGCCCTTCCTGGAGTGCGACACTAGCTCGCCATTGACCCAGTACTTGATCAATCGAACTGACTATGCCGACAACGCTAGGCGCCTCTTCTGACGAGTCCGTAGATGGATGTGTAACGTCAAGACCAACGAACATGGTTCTACCTTCTGCAACCATTCCAAGATTCGTAGGGTCTAGCGATTGATTGAATCCACCTAGTTTCAAGTTCACTTTCAGCGCGATGTTGGCAAAGGTGTGTGGGTTTCTTTTAGCAAAGTTGGACGCTAATACACAGACATTGTTGATTCCCTCGCGTACGTCGCAGTTGATCTTCACTCTGTTGTAGATGTCGGAGTGATTAGAACCTAGAATAACCAAGAGAAATGGCTTCTGGTCTGAGGATGAGAAGAATTTAGAGGCGACCTTGTGAATGGCGGCGTCTACCGTCTCATTGACAGTGTTGTTCTCGATAGTGATCTCTTCGCCCGGGCAGCAGTTTGTGCAAGTAATGCCTACCTTACGTAGTGCCTGTGTAAACTCCGTTAGGCTAGTCTCAAGGTCGAGTCGGCTCCTCAAAGGGCCGTCATAGCCATCGGTCTTGATGAAAAGCCAAGTCCATTTCTGGAGATTTGCGGTGGCGACGAATTTGAAATTCTGCATGTTCCAGCTTCCGAGCTTAGTTGCCACATGCTTCTTTCCCTGATAGTAGACGCTGGGGCTTTCGAGTATGCGACCTGGTGCGGCGATGAGCCGTGGCGTAAGGCTGACATTGAAGGCACTATGGGTGGCATTGACAGGCTGTCCAATATTGAGTAAGCCGACGCCCTTGTCAATGATAGACTGCGCGTTGAGGACGGGTTTTCGGACAGCGAAGCGCGTCATGTTTTGTGTCTGCTGCGTCGACAATGTGCCCCTAAACGCGTTTCCTGGTAGAACCTGGCACATTTGGGCAGGTAAATACACTGGATTCTGCTCGTTGCCAACATTGAGGACAGGTAACGTAGGATCGTTGATGATAGTATTGTAGGTCTGTCGGAAGAAGTCGAAGACGGTAATGTACTTTCCCTCCCTGTCGAGCCAGAACTGGATCTGCTGCGCTCCGGCGCCAAATTCGAGGACACGGGGCGGATGGGGAAGCGATTTGCCGTCCTTCTTCGTAGCAAGGCCACAAATGACTCTCGGAAGCGGGATGGGTTGACCATTCTTCCTCGGAGAGGTATGAGTAGTGTGCACGGTGAGTCCTTTGAGAAACCTATGAAGTTCCTGCTTCTTGGGGTCGCGTGAAGCTCGGAAATCTTGGATGAGATTAACAAGCGGGCCGTGATTGTAGAACGGAGAACATTTGACTTGAACATTGACTAGAATGCGTCCTGTCGCAGGTCTGACGCTCACGAAGAAACCGCGGATCACCGTGAGCCCGGCACCAAGGGAGGATCTGTCGGCTTCCAGAGGCCGTCTAGGATAGTGTTTGTTACTTCCGATAGATGCGACCCGTGAAGAGCTCCTCGGATTGTGCCCCATGATAATGTTCAGCGCTTGAATAGTGCGGTCTTTGGAAGTACAGACTTCATTGGGGTTGGTCGAGATGAGATATGTCAACAGCTCTGACGCAGTATTGGCGCCATCAGGGACCAGGCGAATGCGATATCGTCTTGCCGTGGCAACAGGAGTGTCTTCACCCTCCCTCCTATAGACGACATCGTACGATTGCTGATTGAGCTGCGTGTTGCTGATGATCAGAGAGGTGAAATCCGTCACGATGCCCGATCGGTTTTGGGCGAAATGTTCTTCAATGAGCAGGGTGACCAAGCGCTGCTTGTCTTTCTTTCTGATCTGTCTGCCAGGAGTCCCCTGTACTGCGAAATCGAGAGCATAGCGATAGAACGTGGCGTTGCCCCAATCGAGAAGCATATAATTCGCGTAGAGCAGGATTCTGTATCCTTGTGTTCCAAAGCCAGGGCGGACAGGGAGCCGGGGACCAGAAGCGGATGGCTTGAGGACGGTTTTCTCGATCTCGTTCTCAAGATCTCTATTCTTGACATCGAGTATGGCGGCATCACCAGGGCCGTGACTGTTGAGTGATGAGAAGGTCAGCTCCAAACATCTGGAAGAGGCTCCACGTTCTGGTAAGGTGTTCTTACGAGAAGATAGCGGGGAGACCGGCGACGCTTCTTTGAGGGCCACCACCGTGAGAACTGCCACCACGACCACCGCCCTGACCTCCACCTCTGGGGTGGGAGGGAAGAGTGATCTGACCACCACGGCCACTCGTCGACATGTTGTGAAGTTGGCTGAGACTGAGAGGAAAGGGAAGAACCGCAGACACTGAGACGGTACCGACCAGCTGCCAGCCACTGATAGTTGCGATATCCTGAGTGACAAATGGAAAAGAAGCGATGCTAGCGGGTAGCGCAGAAGAGGCGTGGAAGACAGGGAAAGATGGGAAAAGATGGGAAAGATGAGAGAGGGAGGGATACTTATAGGCGTGGAGAGGAGTCTCGCAGCCTTGTTGCCTGACGATATTCACTGTTTGACCACATGCTAGCAAACATGTGCTATTGTGCTCCTATTGTCAAATTGAAGTTGAAGGCAGCTTGAACAGACATCTCTGGTCATGGCGATACAAGGTACGGTTTATGAAAGCATGTAATTGGGTGGGTTATTGATTCCTTTATTCTCTCATGAAAGGCTCTCTACGCAGTTAGAGAGCTTTGGATGATACCTACAGGTGAAGGGGAGAGAATGACAAACAAGAAACAGAATAGATGTTGTGAGAAGACGATATTGAAGATTGCAAACCACAAGGAATGAGTTGAGTTGAGAGACGATTATTGGGCGATGGAGCGCACTATGCCTGTAGCGCCCAAGGAGCAGTTCCGGGCCTCTCTAGAGTTTGGACTCTGGTGTGCATTGGGGATGGGGGCGTGGGGCACAGGGACTCCAGGTAGGCAGTGATAGGTTATACATCCCACTTGATGCTAGTATAGGTACCTATCGAGCTACATAGATACCCCTTTGGAATACCTAAAATAAACACCTCCTCGTACATGTACCTGATAGTTCCCTCCATGTTCCCCTCTTCATCAATGATGTCCTTGTCCAGTTCCCAGCCTCGTCCCCAGACATGCTTTGGATTGGACTTGCATGCGCTGATACAACCCCTCCTTGTGTAACACAAAAATCCAGGGTCGCGAAAGGACATTGGCTGCGCTGTTGTTCCCTTGAGCATGAGTGCATTTGATTCCCCCTCTCACCTCTTCCAGTCTCCTTGCTGCTCATGATTTCTTCTCTTTCTACAATAGACCCCGCGCAGCCCCTGTCCAGAAAATTACCTTGAAGAAGCGCATCTACGCCCACGTCGCCCATCTCCCGTCATGGATCCTCTGGCCAAATACCTCAGCCTCATCTCAGTAGTGGTGAGTGGAGGCCCATCCAGCTCTGTTTTCTCCAAGGCTGCCCTAACATGTCATATGTGAAAGCTATGCATTGCCGCCATCATTCTCTCTGCGTAAGTAGAGACACAGCATCGCCTAGCGTCGACAGGCGTTAGATTCAAACGTCTAATATCGATCTCTACAGAATTTCCTGGGCCAGAATCGTCCACCTCAGCCTTCCATGCCCCCTGACACTCCCTGTGCTGAGTACACTCACGACTCTTGTCGGACCCGTCGTCATGGCCATCGCTGCGAGGGCGAGGAAGAGAACGCTGACGTTCGTGGCGCCCTATCTTCGCTACTTCCTCCCATTTCTCCCCTTTGCTCTCTTCATCCTCTCCCTCATCTACGCGGTCCCCTCCGATCTCCTGTCCTGCAGCATCGAAAGCCAATGGGTCAGCCTGTTCCGGGCCAAGAATGAGGATGCCGTGCGTGGAATAGAGAACGCCCTCCGGTGTTGCGGGTTCAACTCGCTGCATGATCGGGCGTGGCCGTTCCCCAGTCACGACGTCGACGTGACCGCCTGCGAGAGGACTCTGGGATATACGCGGCGATGTGTGGACCCATGGCGGAATCAAGAGCAGGTTGCTGCGGGACTACTCGCCCTGGCCAGTCTGTTCAACTGGATCCTTCTGGTAACGTGTGAAGTCCTACAGTATGATATGTGGCTACTAACCCCTTCGGACGTACCAGCATCTCGTGGATGCGGCAGCGCAGCCGAGTCCATCCAGGCGATTTCCTGCCGCTTCTGATGTCCGCCCTGAGCAGACCAGACTGCTCCGTGAAGCTGAGGAGGACCAAGAACAGAGCGGAACAGGGAACAACCATGCCTCTTACTCCGACCATAGCCGCACAAATTGAAGGGGGAAAGATTCAACGAGTACTTGTACTGAACTTGCAAGTAACACAGGTAACACAGGTGGTCAGAACATGAGTGAAACGGGCTCGCAAGTCTACCAATAGGAGACCAAAATGCACGTCAGTGAAGTATCCATGCTTGTCGGTCTGGGGCTGACATGCCATGCACCTTCGAAACACCAACATCTAAATCAGGTAGCAATTTACGACCCACGCCCCGATTGACGTTGTGTTGTAATAACTATCTCGCATCATCCATCTCTCTTGGGCTCACCGCTCTCTTTGATCATCAGTCGCTCCTCGCTCCTCGCGCATTACTTCCCGTCTTTCGTTTAGAGTGGCGCGATACCGGTTGCTGAAACAATCGACTACTCATACTCGTACTCATACTTGTACTTTTATGATCTGTGGAAACAATGTCACGAGGATTGGATTTCATGCGCTAGCTCAGGGAAAAGAGAGAGAGAGAGAGAGAGTCTGGCTTTTGTGCCTGCTGTACGAGGTACTCGTGGAGCCGACTATCAAAAGATCCGTGCATACGAGTAGTTGGACATTGGATCGCAGACGTGGCCCCCAACGGACATGTACCTCGTCATAGATATTAGGAGCGTTCGTTTGGTCCTAGGTTGATTTCCAAAGTATATGAGGCCAAGTAGAGCACCGTCCATAACTGATAGGCTGTGTGTCTGCTGTTTTGCTTCCTCCTTGTCCATCGCATTGCTTTCTATTCCTGTCGCCTGCTCTTGTGTCCTCCAAAGCCTTCGTCTAGCCCGCCATCATCAACATGTCTGCAACCACTGGCGCTTGCCTCTGCGGCCAAATCAAGTATGAGTTCACAGGCGACATTGCGCTGAAAGCATTCTGCAACTGTAAAGACTGTCAGCGCTGGGGAGGCGCAACCGGTCTTCCCAACGTTGTCATTGACCGGAAACGCTTCAATGTTACAGCCGGTAAGGCATTGGCATCAGTGCCGTTGAGCACATCTTCCCTTCCCTGCGAACCCTACCGCCAACTTCAGACCTGCTAACGTGTGCGAAATAGGAACTCCCAAGGCCTTTGATGTTGTTGGTGACAGCGGCAAGATAAATCGGCACTATTTCTGTGGAACGTGCGGATCGAGTCTGTATTGCGAGCTGGAAGCCATGCCTGAGAACACGGTTATTAAGGTAAGTGCTGACTTTCTCGGTGCATGGCGAGAGATGTTGGGAGTGCTGGAGACGATTTGCTGATCCCCTCCATTCAGGCCGGAAGCCTAGATCAACCAGATGTCAATGAGATGCAGGCCGAGCTCTATGTCAAAGACCGTGTGAGCTATATGAAGCCAATTGAGGGCGCTCAGCAGGTCCCTGCATTCCTTTGAGCGAAGAGCCGGCAAGAGTTGGATGGATCAGGAGTGGTGGGTGTCGATAAGGTCCGAAGGAACCATTATATCCCATATGCTGACTCGTCCGTATCGCCTTGCCACAGAGAATAGGGGTTTCCGGATGTGACAAAGGTGTGATACTTGTGGAGGCTACTCTTGAGCTAGAACAAAGCTTCTCGAAGAAACGAGTCGCTATCCCATCGTCCTGTCTGCCTGTGCGCTCGTGATCTCTGTCGTTCAACCGACCGTAATGAATGCGCATAAGTAAGCCCAGTGTGAAGGTCGTGGCGATCCAGCAATTAATCTCTGCAAATGACCATCGCCATCCACTTCCATCCCTCTCTTGCCGTGTGGCTGTTTTCGACTTGCTAGAAATATGCCGAATGTGTCCATCACTCAGGCCGCAGAATCACTTCCCCAGTAAACTTTGTTCATCTTGACGCCCTTCTGCCACAGTGCCGGGAAACTTGAGTCCTGTTCGGGGTATTTCTCGCGCTGCTCGCGCTGGATGCGAAGAGCAGCTGCCGAAAGGCCGACACAAAGCGCGAAGATGGGATCGACGAATCTGGAGTAGAGTGAACATCAACGTCCGTGTCGCGTCTCTATGTATGTGAAGCGGTAAGAAAAGACAAGAGTGGATGGGCACATACTTTGAGAACAGCCACGGTTGAGCGACCGATGCCATGGTTTACGAGACCGAGGCGTCAAAGATCCTAAGTCAAAAAAAAGGCGACTCGTTCAGAATCCTGGGGAATAGAGAGGTTGAGTATTATTTCGCAGATGCTCAAAGTAGGAGGACCTGGGCTCGCTGGCTCTCTGGCCAGGGAAGCTAAGCTGTTCATCCTCCGATTGGCCAGCCTCGTGGCCTTGTCACTCCTCTTCCTGACTTACTAAGTCCCTCAATCAGGTTGCGTAACAGCCCAGTTCTGTAACACTTAACACACACAAAACGCGAGATTTCCACCCTCGCAATTTCAACTAGTTTTAGTCTACTAACTTTCCTACTTAGTCTATAGTTAGTTATAGTATAACTAACTTAATCTATATAGTAGAAATATAGAATAGTCTACTAATTATAATATAATTACGCGTTAAAATTCTTCGGGCTTAAAACGCGCTCTAAAAATACCGTGTTTATCTTAGATTGTGATGGGTTGAACCCAGAAGGAGGCTCGGTTCTGACGAACCAGCGCCAAGACTAACGACAGGACTAACGCCACCTCCTGATTGGCTAAATTTGCCTGTACATTGTACAGGCAAAAGGGCAGCTTCCTGATTGGACGAGGCACGTACCGTGCAAGGGATACCGAATCCTGGCAAGCTGAGACACCGTACGCAAGGGAAGGTAAGGAAGAGAGACAAAAGGCAAGGGAAACGTAAGGCGTGTACGAAAGAGGAAGGACAAGGGAGAAAGGGGAAGACATTGAGTATCCCTTGCGGAGGAGCGTACGATATAAGGAGAGAAGGAGGGGACATTATTCCTCCTTCTCTCTCCTCAGATTTATCCTCCTT